>NW_027555958.1:133752908-133912908 GCF_003287225.1 Phascolarctos cinereus
TCAATAGAGAACCTCTCAAGCTTATTGAGTAGGGGAGTACAACAGTCAGATTCACACTGTAGGAAAATCACTTTGGTATTTATGTGAAGAATGGATTGAAAGGGGTGAGATTTGAAGCATCAGACCTATTAGGAGAGTAGTCCAGGCAAGAGGTGCTGAGGACCTGAACAAGGTGTTGAATGGGTTGATGCAAAGGTAACTGATGTGAAGAAATGGAGATTGAGAAATTTAGAGTGTAAGTACCTTGAGCGTAGGTTTATACACCTTTATATTTGTGTTTATCTTTATATTTGTATATCTAGTGCCTAAAACAGTGTCTGCCATGTAGCAGGCACTTAGGCTCATTGATTGCGGACTTATTAATGACAAGATATGCTAACTGATTGGATGGATGAGATTGTGGTTATAATCTGGCCAAGTAGATGGACACCATTGCCCTCAATATTACTCAATAGTAATAGCAATGTTGGAAGAGGGATAGAATTTGGAGAAAACAAACAATAAAGAGATCTGAGATTCATTCTGTACTTACTAATGTTGGGTCACTCACTCTGACCAAACAAAAATAAAATTGGGTAGTGGATAGTATGAGAGACTCTGATTCACCAGACAGTGCTCCCAGAATTATGAAATAGGCACCTGCTACAGGCACAAAATGATGATGTGTGGTATGATTCCAACAGCACCTGTGGTAGCTGAAGGTTTCAGGGTGAAGGGCATATCAAAACTGCTCTTGGGGGCCCAAGTGGGGCTGAATGGGAGAAATTTGGAGAATTAGTAGGAAAGGAATGAGCAGGGCAATAAAATATGATTCTGTTGGAGACAGTATCATGGGGACAGTGGGATTTAATACATCTTCTTAGAGCCCTTCAAGTGGCTAGTCACATACCCTTTGAATCATTTCCCTAGTAGGCTGGTAGATCAACTTTGGAGACCACTGGTGTGAAGACCAGAGCTGGTGCAATAGGGACAATCAAAGTAGAGACTTCAAAATAATTGTTTTTATCCTTCTTTCTTCCACATTAATTAGACAGTAGTTTCTCAAACACACAACATTGTTTGCAAATGCAAAACTTATTCACATACACAAACCCTATCTACACTAATTATGGCAACAAATGCAAGTCATATAGAAACCAGTAGCTTGGGAGTGGTAGGAGAAAACATCTTTTTTTTTTTTAAATTCTATATACTATGTATCATTAATAGATATAGTTTCTGGATTCTCATTTCATGCTTTCATATATCTATGTACTTTCCATTCACTATTGATTGCTTGATCATTTCTGGCATTATATTACTTTAAGGGATATGAAGCAGACACAGCAACTAAAGAATTGAATGTTATAATCTTACCTTTCTCAAACCCTTAGAGTGGGAAAAGGAAAAACACATATAACTTTGCCCTTTAGACTTATCCTTTAGATTGTTTGTTAAAAGAAGATGATTAAATTTTCATGGACTCTGCTAAGACCAGCTTTGGGTTGTAAAATGAAAGGCAGAGCAGATGTTATTAACTACTTCATTGCCAAAGGGCCATTACTAACCAGGATCTGTTATAAGACTCTTTATGCTCTTGCAGCTATACTATTTCAAATCTCTAAGACTTAGAATCCTGCTTTCAGCAGGAAGCCCCTACCTTGACTTTCTCTGTTTGAGCATACGGGCACTTACTCACTGCATTTCTGCCACAACTTGGAGTAGAGAGAGTGTGAGTGTTCATATAAAATTTTAATACAGCCATTTTCCCTTTTCTTAAACTAAACTGGCCCTCCCAGGGCTTGCTAGCTCACCTCACTTAGCCAATATGGGTAAATATATGCTCTACAATTTTTTTCAGGTGATTATTCAAAAAAGGAAAATGTCATTAAAACCCATTTTACTGTGGAATGTCTTTGAACAAAATGGATTATGGGGGATAGCAGAGATGTATAAATTAGGTCAGGAATTCATCTTTGGTAGGCTGTATGGGCTTTTCCTGTGTGGAAGCAAAATGTGAGCTTTAAGAAGCAATCCTGTCTGTTCTTTTCGAGCCGCCTGAACAATTTCCTTTCATTGGTCATGGTACCTTGCTGAAAGGCTTGCCTGACAGCCAGGGGTGTGAGGGCTAACAGTGAGGCAAAGGATCAGAGAAATGCCATAAAGAAAGATGACTCTGCAGCAGGGCATGCTGTGCACGTATATGATCCCAATCATAAAACCATATGTCCATGGGGGCTTTAGTTGTGCCCAACACCATCGTCCCCCCACCCCTAGGCATTTTTCCCCTTTTTTCTTTGTTGGCATTGAAGTAAGACAAATCTTACTGATTTTAGATGCATATGGAGCCAGATTTCAGCAAAAGACATTCAGTGATTGCTACAAAAACAATCTGCCTGGTCTCCATTATGTATCCTTACCTCTCCAGACCACTGCTAAAGACCCCAATCAGCTCTGCAGTGATGCTTAGTGGGAATCTGTTAGTTCTTCCTGTCCTTTAAGCAGGTGATAATCTCACGCTACTAAAAATGTCAACATCTTTACAGATTCCTTTGGCTCTAATAAAGAGCAGTTTTAAACCCATCTCATGGCCTCTGTCCCTTATAACTAATTTCAAGAAGCAAAAGACTCTTAGGGATGATTTACTTGTTAATGGAAATAAGTTGGTGACTTTGACTTATTTGGTATTAATAGCAAAATGGATGGATTTGCACTAAAGAAGGATGGTGGATTTTTTAAATTCCCAATGTCACTTCACTCTAGTAAGAAATAAAATAATTCTTTATTCCACTAACTCTTTCTATCTCCATCATAAGCACACACACACACACACACACACACACACACACACACACACACACACACAACTGAGACATTTTATTATTAAGATGTAATTTCATCAAATGGTTCTAAGAGTGTGTTGTGCCAAAATGTCCCTTGTGGTTCAGAACCTCCTAGGAAATCCCTAGTGGAAAATACAGGCTAATATTCTACTTGCCCAAAAGTTATTAGGTATTTTCTATTTTGAGTCTATCTAGTGCAGTACATTTTAAGGCCCTGACATGTTTTGGAATGAATGAATACCCAGGAGTATCATCACAAATATGGTAATATTTTTCTGGTTTTTTTTCTCTTTTTTTCTTAAAGCAAACATAGAAAGAGTCAAGGGGTGTGTGTGGTGCATGCAAATACAGGTATGCAATAAGTATTACGATTTTATTACTATACCTCCTTTTTCCCATCTCCTGTGACCTAAGGACATTTGGGTCACTTTTATCAAAATAATAATAAATTATAAATAAATAAATGTAAGAGGGAGTATTGTATAATGCAGAGAAAGTTAACCTTCAATATGGACAACTTTGACTCAAATTCTGTTTCTGACATCTACCAGTTTTGTGAATGTGGTCAATTCACTTAACTCTTCAGTAAATGAGGCAACTTTCTGAGATCAGAAGTCACAGACAAAGTATCAATCTTGATTGGTAGATGGAACTTCTATATTAGGAGTTCCCCATACTGAATAAATCAATAATAACCATATGGTTATCTGAGGAATAGTCTAGTTATGTTTGAAAAGTCTGGTGACTTAATTGGCCACAAGATAATACATTATTTTTCTACCACAGAACCTCCTAACAACTTTTTACTAAGCATAGAGGAGTGATGCCTTGTTGGCAGAGCCATACTCATGATGAAATCATAGAATCATTGACTTATTGCTGGAGGGATTGTGAGATACCAAGACCTACTTGAGATATCTAGCCCAATTTCATCCTTTTACAGATAAGCCAAGTGATTTATCCAGGTTTACACAGATGGTGGAGGTAGAATTTGAAACCAAGTTGTCTTAATTCAAATCCAGTTTTCTTTGCATTGAACTGTTCTTCACTAGTTATTAAGTATCAAAGTATACGTATAATGGAGGCATTTAAGGTGTGAAGATGTGATCTATGTCACTGGAGGAAATACATAAATCATTGAAATCATGGCTATTTAAAGGTATTCAATATTTACTACACCAGCTTTAGATTGGAACAAATTTTGTACAACAATGATGTATGGAATTTATCCCTTTGCAGTCTAGAAGATATTTCAGACTACCTTACAATAGCCCATACATCACAATCTGCCTTAGCTATCTTAGCTCTGAATTATTGCATACAATATTACTTTCAAGGCATTTTAATGGAGCCATTTTACAAAACAGAGTTTTTAAGATTCTAATAGCAAATTAAGACAAAGCCCATTTAAAGATTCTCCTAATTTTTTAGGCATCAACTTTTTTCTTACTAAATTAGGAATAGCTGCTATTTGTAAGATGTCTTCTACTCATTTTATCTCTATCTGGAAAGGGGTGGCTAGGTGATGTAGTAGATAGAACTCTGGGTTTGGAGTCAGGAAGACTTGGGTTCAAATCCATCCTCAGACACTTAACTAACTCTGGGCAAGTCACTTAACCCTGTTTGCCTGAGTTTCTTCATCTGCAAAATGAACTGGAGAAGGAAATGACAAACCATCCTAGTATCTTTGCCAAGAAAACTCCAAATCGGGTCAGGAATCGTCATATATAACTGAAAATGTCTAAACAACAACTCCTACTCATTTCATCTTTATACATACATACATATATATATGTCAATCAAAGTGGTAAATGGGCAAACCTGGCTTAAATCCTAGCCATTTCTAGCTACTTAATATAATATAATACAGAGATCATTTGGAATAACTGCTATCTTCAGTTATACCAAATGATAATTAATGTTCATGTTATAAATTTTTTTTCAGTTGGTTTGATATACTATTACTTCCTCCTGGAGTGACAGTAGTGGGCAGATTGTTAGTAATAATGCTACTATCCACCTCTGTGTCTTTTCCTTTTTCGATCAATTCATAATCTTAGTAGAATTGGAACTAAAGACTTAGAAATGGGAAATGACTCTAAAAAACTCAAATGGCTCTCTTCCCAAAGATGTAGAAATTCTCTCCAACCACATAGCTCATAATCCATCCATGCCCATTCAACCTGAAAAACTCTTGGCTACCTAAAACTTCACACAATGCAGTACTACCCAATGTTCTAAGGCCTTCTTCTCTCCTGATATCATTAATTAGTAGTGGAGAATTCTGGTTGTCAAATTATTATCTCTCCTCACTGTGGCCAGTAGAGAAAAAATTAAAGTAATTTGCTATTTCTTTTTCTACTTCTATTTATAAGGTTAGTTAGTTATGTAATTGTTCAAAAGCCTTTATCCCAATTAGGTTCATTAGTATCAATCTGAGTGTTAAAATATCATCTATATTTGAAAAAAATCTTTTTGTTTCTTATAGGGTAGAAAAACATATATTACATCTCATGAAACGAAATAAAAAATCAAAGCTGCCACTAACTAACAGAATGACCTTGGATATCAATTCTCTGGGCCTCTGTTTCCTTATTTGTAAAGTGGGCCTACAAAACTCCTGAGGAGGGTCCAAACCAAATCAAAATGTAATTGAGATGTTTAATAAAACACATTATAAATAATGCTAATTTGTGGTTTTCTAAGCTAATATGTGGCCCACAGGAATTAATGTTTTTTGAGTTTGACACCACTGGACTAGTTGAACTCTAAAGTTTCTTCTAGTTCTAATATACCATGAATCTATGCCTCTATATGTTAACATCAACTTTATACCCAAGCCAAACAAATAATAACTAGCAGTATAGTCAATGGGTTTTAAAATATTCTACAATGTTGATCTTTACCACAGTATATATATATATATATATATATATATATATATATATATATATATAAAGTCACATAAATCTGAATTCAAGTAGATTTGTACAACTTAGAAACTTTGACAAATTTCACAACTAAAAAATACCTTAGAAAACATGTGTTTTCACGGTAATATTTTTTCACATGAGGAAACTGAGTCACAGAAAGGCGACATATTTATAGTAGATTTATCAGCTAGTTAATAGCAGAGTCAGTATTAGAACTTAAAGAAGTATATTATCCAATTTAAGCATATTGTTTCCAAGATATTACTTACAGATGAGTGAAAATCCTAGGCCAGCAGCATTCAATCTGACAAGCCTGGCACGAAACATATGTGCAAAACATAATATGTGCAGAATATTATATATAGATTTTCTTTGTTCACAGTATTATGCCACAGAAATTCTAATACTATAAATGAACATAAAAGCTTATGATTCATTTTTACTTAACATTACCAGAATCTGAATTGCCAGATATAAATATTCTTAAAGTATAAAACAGAAAAAAAAATTAACATGGAATTACAAAACCCATAGGGAACACAGTCATATTCATTATGAAAACTAAGATTTCTCATATCATATCCCAAAATGGGAAGACCTTCATGAAGGGGCACACAATAAAAATGTCTTTCAGAGAGCATTTTCAAACTGGATTTAGTTTTTCTTTTATTTGTGTTTTTATTTCTATAGTAAATACTCTAACTCAGGTGACAATTGATTTAATTATGACAATTTGTTATATAATTGTTCTATTATAATATAGGCAATACATGGAGAAAAAATAACAGTAGGAAAACCAAAGGAAAGGTAAATGATTTCTAACAGAAATCAGCACCATTGCCAAAGCCCTTAATTGCCCAAAATATTTTTTTAAAATCTATATTGAATGAGGATGATAAAACTCCATGTCAATGTCATTTTTCTTTGCAAGTATAATCTGTAATATACCTATAAACTTTAATTAAATAACTGCCATATGTGGTCCAAAATATAGTGCATTGTAAATAGCCACTGGACTAGGCTCATCTATCTGAAGACAGGAGGGGCTCATAAAAAGACAGCTTAGTTTTAGGAATTGGCAGCTAACCCAGGACTGATGACTGAAACAAGTTAGACAGTAAATTACCTTTGAGAGGTCCCCAGCCTCCAAGTAGAAGCAGATAACAAACACATTCCATGTAACCCAGAGGACTAGCCAGATAGCATACTGTTGGGAAGAAAGAGAGAAACGATATTTTATTGAGAGAACCAATACTTGATTCATTTTTTAAATTAGCAATGCAAGATTTAAGTAGAGCTTCAGCTGAGTGTGAAACTTTCATAAAATCAATGTTTTACACACCAGAGAAGAAAAAAAGAAAATATTTTACATAGCTTCTCTTTTGTAAAAAACAAGGCTATGTTCCAAATAATCACACTGGCAATTACCTGTCACTTAAGAAGTTAATGGCACTGGATTCATACATAAAATACCTTCAGACTTGGGATTATTTAGAGCCTCAGTAAAACAGTACAGAGAGAAATATGCGCAAAATTTCAATTCATAAAGTTGTTTTTTTAACATGAGAAATGATTTTGAGTATTCTAGTATTGTTTCACTATTAATCTCTTATTACCATATATTACCATATTTCTTTATCATGGTGCCTCACTTCCTCATTCGCTGTAATGAAAGGACCAATCCATGCCCTTTATTAAGATGCTGAATACTAGTAGAAGGCAAGTAAAAATACACATTATGAACATTTGAAAGGTACCACTTAAAGAGTATCAAATGTCATACATATTTTGTAATTGGCAGAAGTTCTCTGTTGGAATTAAAGGAAATGTCTACAAAACAATGTTAATAACGTTTATTGAAATATCTGCCATTCCAACTCTTCACCATAAACACGCCATAAGTGTCCTCTTAAATCCCATATGTTCTTGCCTAACCTAAGTCATAGATCATTCGTACCACCTTCCTCCACTTGTAGGATCTTGTAAAATGTGCACTTAAAAATTCCTGTTTTCAATGTTAACTATGCCCTCATTTCCTTATCTCACTTCTCACAGACTCTTGCAAACCTTCTTTTTCCTCTTTCAGCTTCACCCTTCTTCACCCTCTTTAAGTAGAAATCTGACCATTTGACATGAGCTCCCTGTTCTCCCATTTTTTTCATCATAAAATCACTTGACATTATCTCTGTGTCTCCTTTTCCCTAGTCTCTGACAAAAAAAAAAGAAAAAAAACACCATGACTTTCTCTTTGCCCAGGTCAACTCTTCTACATGTGCCATTGGTCCCATCTGTCTTCTTCAGCAGGTTGTGACCTCAATCATCTACTCTAGATTCTCACATCTTCAATTTTTCTCTATTTACTCCTTCCTTTTTCTCAGCCAAAGTCCTCAACAAAGCTACTATAACCAATGTCTCTCCTTCTCTTCTCACTCATTATTCAACCTTTTGCAGTACTGCTTCCAATCTCAAATCAAAGTGCTTGCTCCAAATTTACAGATGATCTTTTATCACCAAATCTGGTCTTTTTTAATTGGTCATCCTTCTTGTGCTTATCTAGATACCATGGACCACACTCTCCCCTCCTGTCCTCTCTTCCTCTCTGTACTGTCTCCTCCATCTCTCTGTAACCTTGCCAGCTACTCTGGGTGTTGCCTCAGTCAAAATGAGAACTCAGAAAGACCTTAACTTAAAAAGGCCAAGGTCTCCCACTGCATTCAGAGCCATCTCCAGTTGTCTTGATCTATATCTGGCAACTGGACTCAGATGCCTCAGAGGAGAAAGTGAGGCTGATGACTTTGCACAGCCCTCCCTCAACCTAAATCCAGTTCACTTGTGAAGTCATGACATCATCTTCCTGATGTCATGGTCCTCTTCAAGAACAAAGGACAAACCACACATGGAAGTATTTAACAACTCAACTGTACAGATGACTCATAAATCTATACATCTCACCCCAGTCTCTCTTTTAAGCTTTATTCCTGCATCACTAATTGCTGATTAGATATTTCAAATTAGGTGTCCAGAAACATATTAAATTCAACATGTCTAAAACTAAACTCATTGTCTTTTACCCTAAACTCTCTTCTCTTCCAAATTTCATTATTTCTTTCTCAAGTACCACTATTTTCCCAGCATCTCGAAGTTTGTAATATAAGCATCATTCTGGATGCTTCACTCTCATTCCACATAATGAATCAATTGATACATCTTGCTGTTTCTACCTTCCTTCGAAATATCTCTCACACTCCATCATTTCTCTCTATTACCTATATAGCTATCATGTTAATTTGTACTTTCACCAGCTCTCATTTGGCTTATTGCAACAGCCTTGTCTCTAGCAATTCTAGTTCATCCTAAACACTGCTGCCAAAATAATTTTCCTTAACTGTGGATAGGGTACTTTCCTACACAAATAATTTAAGAATATCCTCAAGGGCAAAGAAAATGTTACATCAATTGATGAGCCTGATCCTTCTAGTGATAAACAATTCCAATGACTTCTTATCGCCTCTAGGATTCATTCATTCATTTGATACACATGAATTAAGAAACTATTATGTGCCAGGAAGTGTGCTAAGGGCTGGGGATACAAATAGGGGTAAAAGATTGTCTTTACTCTAAGGGAGCTTATAATCTATAGACACTTCTGTTTAGTTTTTAAAACCATTTCTAACATGTTCACAATCTATCTTGCCAGTCTCATTTGACATTAGACCCTCTTCTTGTGCTCTGTGATCCTGCCAAACTTATCTTCTCTCTTTTCTTCTTACAAAATATCTGATCTCCCTTCTCTATGCACTTACACTAGCTATTCCCCCCTGCCTGCAATGCACTCATATCCACCTCATAAAATCCTTCTCTTTCTTTGAGACACATCAGAGACACCACATTCCATATGAAGCTTTTCCTTATCACTTTCTAATTATTTCCCTCCCAAACTAGCAAACATTTAATTTATTTGTATTTATTGCATGTATGCATGTGTGTATGTGTGTGTGTGTGTGTGTGTGTGTGTGTGTGTGTGTGTACTTTTTGCATTCCTCATTACAATATTAGCTCCTTGTAAATTAGGATTTTTGAATTCTCTATTTGGATCCCTAGTGCCAACCACAGTGCTTTTCCTAATTAATAAATATTTGTTGATTGAATGAAACATGTGGTTCTTTAACTGAAACAATGGGAAATGTTATCTAAGACTCTAAGACATGACATGGCACCTTGACAAATATGTTATTTTAAAAGATACAGAAATTTCTATCAAAATTGGCCCACTGAGATACCGTATATGTGAACCTATCATATATTTACATGGATGATAATTTATTTACTGCTCATACAACATTGTTTATTTTTCATTGAACCTGTTTATGAGAGGACATTGAATATTAGGTCACATAATCCGATCTCTTGGATTAATAGGAGAACATTTATTCACAAAATATTGTTTTTCATCACATCTCCCTTAAAGCACCTCTAATTCAGTGATTGAACCAATATTTATTACTTGCTTATGCTATGGCAAGGTATAATGGTGGATACTAAAAATAATATTTTATATTTTTATAGAGATTCATAATTTTCCAATCACTTACATTGGATAGGGAAAAGCATGTTGGACTTGGAATTTAGAGACACCTGAATTTAGATTCTACTCTGACATTTTACTAGATATATAAACATGGACACACCCTGTAACGTGAGACTCAGTTTCCTCACTTGTAAAAAGGAAGATAATACCTCATGATTGTTCTGAAGGCCAAATGAAATAATGTGCATAAAGTGCTTTGTAAAAGTTAAATTCCTATCTAAGTGTCAGCTATATTACTATCAGTATCCTTAGACTGTGAGGTAGACATGACCTGTATTAAATACAGTCATTTTATAGCTATATAAAATGGAGACAAATGTTAAGTGACTTACCCAAAGTCAGACACAGGTCATAAGTGGTGGAGCAGAGACTGGAACCTAGGACTTTTGTTTTCTACTGCAATGCTCTACCTACAGTGCTCTGTGACCTTGCCTCTCCCATCATACTGCTTCCACTATTTACTTAATGGTATTTTTTGCATCTAATTTACCTAGCCATAGTGTTATTTTCTTAAGGTCAAATGTTCTCATTTCCCAGTTTAATTCAATCTTAGTTTCTAAATTGCCATTGTTTATTATTTCACATAGGAATGTCACTTTATTAAGCAATGGAAATTTTTTTATTTAATTCTGAGTGATGACAATATTATACCATTCTAAAGAACTTTAAGCATTTTGTGGGGGCAAAGGATTGGAAACTGAGGGGATGCCCATCAACTGGGATATGGATGAACAAGTTGCTATATATGAACATAATGGAATACTACTATGCTATAAGAAATGATGAGCAGGCAGTTTTCAGAAAAACCTGGAATGACTTACATGAACTGATGCCGAATGAGGTGAGCAGAACCAGGAGAACATTGTACACAGTAACAACAACATTATGTGATGATCAAATTTGGTAGACTTAGTTTTTCTTAGCAATGTAATGATCTAGGACAATTCCAAGGGACTCACGGTTGAAAACACTGTCCAGAGAAAGAACTATGGAGTCTGAATGCAGATTGAAGCATACTATTTTCTCTTTTTTTCATTTTTTCTCTCATTTTTTCCCTTTTGTTCTGATTCTTCTTTCACAACATGACTAATGTGGAAACATTTAATATATGTATAACCTATATCATATTACATAATGTCTTGGGTAGGGGGAGAGGAAGGTAGAAGGAAAAAAATTGAAACTCAAAATCTTGTAAAAGTGAATGTTGAAAAGTATATTTGCATGTAATTAGAAAAAAATGCTATTAAGTGGGGAAAAAGAACCTCAAGCATTCACTAGTTCTTGTATGTTGTTATTCTTACTTTTCACACATTTATAATCTATGATCATGGGCTCTTCTCCTTTCTTTTTAGGCAAACACATGGAATCCCATTAAGCCTTTCTCCCAAGGCATACTTCAGAATCCTTTCATCTCCTGGAATCATTTATAACGTACTGAGTACTTTATTATACTTCTGCAATATGTCTCACATCCAAGTTATGACTATTTGCACAGCTGCCACCTTAGTTCAGGCTCTCATCATCTGGCCTCCCAACTGACTTCTCTGCTTCAAATTCATCCTCTCTACAATCCATCAACCATACTTGCCAAAGACCATGCCACTCCCCTACTCAATAAACTCCAGTGCCTCCCTGTGGTCTCTACCATAAAATATAAATTCCTCTGACATTTAAATCCTTTCTTGACCTCACCCCAACCCAGTTTTATAGCTTCCCCTTCTGTATTCTATGGAGCAGCTAAACTGGCTTTCTTGCCATCACTATTCTCCACTTCCTATCTCAATACTATTGCACTGACCATAACCATCACGATCACCATCATTGACCAACACTGTTGTCTTTATAATCCCTTATTTCTTCAAGACTCAACCTAAGTACCCTTTCTAACTTAATCCTTTCTGATTCTTCAGCTGTTAGGACTTTTCTTCTTAAAACCAATATATATATATATATATATATATATATATATATATATATATATATATATATAAAAATTCTCTATATAAATGTATGTATACACCTCACCTATCAACATGCTTCTTGAATTGAGGGACTGTCTCATGTTACTCTTTATGTCCACAGTACTTAGAATAGTGTTTGGCACATATAATGCACTTAATAAATGCTTGTGCATTGATGGGTTGAGGATAAAGAGGTTAAACCTATACTGTATTCTACTTAATAATAGCCTCAAAAGGAGGGTATCTCTTTGCATTAGTATGCTTGTCTTAATGCACCCATGTAAGACTAAGTCTATAAGAACAGGGAATACATTGCTGCAACATTTTCAGAAGATGAGCTTACATCTAATTTCCTATCCATTATAACAACCTTACAGCTTATTTCTACATATTCCTGCTTTTTGAACTTTTTGGAATTCTGCTTTGTTCTTGTTTTTCTCAAGTTCATTATCTGGCATTTATCTAAATTAAATCTCGTCCAATTGACTCAAGCCCAATTGTGTAAATGCTAAGAATCTTCTACATTCCTCTGTAATTTGGTCTATGAGCAAATTTTGTCAATGTGCCCTACAATTCATTTTCTCTTTGCAATCATTATTATCATTATTTACAGTCTGAGACTCCCCTCATCATACTGACTCCTGTCCAATGCCCACTGCTATTTAGTGATACCCCACTGATAATTATTGAGGTTGGAGATTATTAGAAATGATAGTTTTCTAACAGAGATAACGCTGTTGGTCTTTCCCAATGAGATAATATATTACCCAACCTGCCAGAGATTTCTGATCTCTGATTCTTCTTATCTATTAAATTATTCCTTTTTGTAAAAACTAATTTTTGCCTTGATTTTTAATATGAAAAACTTCCATTCTATTCCATGTTACCTCATATGGTATTGAAAGACCAGCATAATAGAATCATTTGTCATATTGAGTATTGCCATTTTGACCATTGAGAATCAACTGAGTCATTGTCTGCTCAATCCATTTTGGCTCTTAAAGCACTGAAAATAATCAAATAATGAAAATAAACTGGCCCAGGTAGTGTGATTGCTCTTGTTGCCTTCTTAATTCTCAAGTCATTTATGTTCTCTGAAGACACACACACACACACACACACACACACACACACATGCATATATATGTGTGCATCTTTATCTGCATATATACTTAGATCATCACAGTTCCAACTAATTTTCATTTTATAGCTCTAAAGGAAAAAATAACATTATACCTTGAACAAAAGAGCAATACATTTTTAAAAAGCAACTACAACAATAAAACTGTAAATACTTTCTTGACCTCATCCCACTCACTTTTCAAGCTTTCCATCTGTATTCTCTGGATGAACCCAAACTGACTTTCTTGCCACAGACTATTTTCTACCTCCTATCTCAATACCACTGCACTGATTCTCACCCATGTTTGGAATTAATGTCTAACTATGTAGATGGAACTATTGAAAAATAATTGTGTCCTTAGGCAAATTGTCTAAACTTTCTGAGCCTCAATTACGTCATTTGTAAAAGAGGTGATGTTTTAGTTCTCTTCTGACTCAAAAAAAAAAAATCCTGCAATTCCATGTAATTGAAACCCCTCTTGAAATTGAAGTTTGAATGAGACGATGTTGTTCTGATGTAGTCCTTCATAGTTCTTTGATTTTTTATAAATTTCTTGCTTCCTAGAAACAACAGTTTTATGCCACTCAAGTCTATATTTTGCTGGCCAGTCTACTCTAATTAGGGAAGTACTTAAGACTACTGAGAGAGAGGGACAGAGAGACAAAGAGAGAGACAGAGGAAGAAATGGAAGTGCATTCAGGAAAATTTTTACTTAAAAAGGTCAAGATGGATAAGAAAAACCATTGCATGACAACTGTTCTTGTGGTATGAAAGTATAAAACAGAATTAAATGGTCTTTCACATAAATCATAAAAGCTAAAACTGACTTTTCCTTTTGTTTCATTTTGTAAAAAGCAACAAACAGATAAGCCATTGAGAATATGGCAGGGTGAGATACTTAATACCTGTCAATTGAATTTTTTTCCAAGGTTAATAGAATTTTTAAGTGCTTTATTGAACAGAAATATGGGAATAAATACTGCTGTTTAAGACAAAAGAACCTTCTTTCTAGTTTCTGTAGTGTTTTCAGAATACTGCTCCTGTAATTCTCAGATCTATGAAATCAATTTCAGCAAGATAGACTGTCATTCACTTTTTGAACTGAAGTGGAGAATCCTGCATTTGACATGATGAAGATTAAAATAGGCAATTGATCTGGCTCCTGAATTGATTGTTCTCTTCCCTTTTTTGGTAGTGGTGTAAGAATGGGGGTGTGAAAGGAGTTTTGGGGAAAACAACAAATATATATGGATTGCTCACATCCAGGGAAAATATATCTTAAAATTCCACTTTCCTGCCAACTTTTTTTTTCTGTGACATTTGCTAAACAAAGGAAGTCATCAATATGGATAGATTAGGCAATATGTTTATCAAAACATTTTTTTTCTTCAGCCCTCCAATTCTACATTCCTAGTAAATTGAACTTCATCAAATTTGAGCTATATAAAAGTGATATTCTAAGGATCTCTAAAGCATTTTTCACAGCTAACCTCCTTCTTCATCTTATATCCCATAAAGTTCACCATAAATAATATAATTTGGGACTTTTGCTTAATAGTGCCAATATTTGGCAAAATTTTCATTAAGTTGTAATATCCTCGTTGTTAAAGAGGTGTGTGTGTTGGGGGGGCAAGTGGCACTGTTTGTTTTTTTCCTTGGTTGTGGGACAGGTAGCATGTTCTACTGCCATAATAATGAAACAGCTAGGCAGTCAATTAGTATGTACCCAATATATATTGAATGGAAGTGACATCTGAAGATCCACTTATAATTATCCCTTTTCCTTTCAACATAAATTTATTGTCTCATTGTGGTAAGGACATGACCTTGGATTTTCAAAGACCATTATAGCAGGTTACAGGTTCTTCAATTTTGGTTTAAAATGATTGTATGTAATGCTATATGGAACTGCCCAAATGGATTTTCAATTTTACTGACTCTCAAATTGATAGAAGGTCAAGAAGGCCTGAGTTTGAATCCAGCCTTAGACGCTTACTAGCTGTGTGATCTTGGGCAAATCACTTAACCTCTATTTAAATCTCAGTTTCCAAAACTGTAAAATGGAGATGATTATAACAATACCTGTATCCTAGATTCATTGCAACAATAAAATGATGTAATATTTGTACAGCATTTAACACAATGTCTGGCACAAAGTAGGTGCTATATAAATGCCTCTTTTATTGCTGTTGTTATATCTGAAATTTGATGATAAGTTTTTATTGTTTTAACCATTTTTTCACATGGGCAAAACACTGAACCAAATGATAGGGGAAAATAAATAAATAAGATATGGTCTCTGTCCATTCTCTCATGGAATTTACAATCTAGGAGTGGAAATATGATACCTTCAGGAAGATGCAATATTATGCAATATTTAATAACTAACTTTAAAAAAATTACATGGCACAATAGATTTGAGGAGCTTCTGAAGCAGTATGGTAGAGACAGAAGAGATTTTCCTTGTCTCTCTTAGCAGAAGATTACTTTCCTATCACATTGGTCATGAAAGTAAATGTTGGTGTTAGGGAGAAATATTTTTGAGGTTCAGCATAATAGCCCTAAGACTGTTGTTTATTTATTGGCAACTTATGAGCCCAGCCTAGGAGTTTTGAGTGTGATAAGGTGGAAAAGTCTTTGATTAAAATAAGAATATAGTCAAAATATCCATTCACTTGATATTAAGGAATAGAACTTGGAGTTAGTAAGGGTAGGGAGTGAAATACTTTTTGAATTAAAATGAGATTACAGAGTAGAAAAAGTCAAATTTTTAGATTCAGAGTTGGGAGGGGCATCAGAGATTATTTAGTTCACTATCCTCACTTTATAGATGAAGCAACTGAAGCCAAGATTTGCCTAAGGTTGTACTGATAGGAAGAGGCCAAGCCAATATTCCAGTTATAGTCTTTTGACTCCAAACCTAGCTCTCTTACCACTATGCCTGAAAGCCAGAAGGTCTGTAGTGTTTGTGCTCTGCTCATAAGCTCCAGAGAAAATTTAGGGTTATGGCCTGACAGATTAAAGTATAATTGGATAACTACAAAGGTGAGATACCTTGCTACCTACTATCTTCCTAGAAAAGTTCCTTCTCCTTGGATAGCAGAGTGGATCAAAAACTAGAATCCTACAATATGTTCCTTACAAGAAACACACTTGAAGCAGAGAGACACACAGAGTAAAGCTAAGGGGCTGGAGCAGAATCAATCATGCTTCAGCTGAAGTAAAAGAAGCAGGGGTAACAATCCTGATCTTAGACAAAGTAAACGCAAAAATAGACCTAATTAAAAGACATGAGGAAGAAAATTACATCTTGCTAAAGAGCAAGGGATAGTCTACTGGTCAGAACTATGGGGAGGGGAAGAATTCATGACTAAAAAAGATATAGAGAGTATTACAAAATGTAGACTAGATAACTTTGATCATACTCAATTGAAAAGATTTTTTTACAAATAAAACCAATGCAACCAAGATTAGAAGGAAAGCAGAAAGGTAGTAAACAATCTTTACAGCAAGTGTCCCTGATAAAGGCTCATTTCTCAAATACATAGAGAACTGAGTCAAATTTAAGCCATTCTCCAATTGATAAATGGTCAAAGGATATGAAAAGGCAGTTTTCAGATGAAGAAATAAAAATTATCTATATGCATAGGAAGAAGTACTCTAAATCACTTTTGATTTGGAGAAATGCAAATTAAAACAACTCTGAAATATCACCTCACACCAATCAGATTGGCTAGTATGACAGTAAAGGAAAATGATGAATATTAGAGAGTATGTGGGAAAATTGGGACATTAATGCACTATGGGTGGAGTTGAGAACTGATTCAACCATTCTGGAGAACAATTTGAAACTATGCCCAAAGTGCAACCAAACTGTGCATACCCTTTGATCCAGCAATAGCCTTACTATGTCTGTATCCTGAAGAGATTATGAAAAAGGGAAAAAAGACCTACATGTGCAAAAATATTTATAGCTGCCCTATTCATGGTGGCAAAGAATAGGAAATTGAAGGGATGCCCATCAATTGGTAAATGGCTGAACAAGCTATGGTTTATGAATGTAATGGAATACTACTATGCAATAAGAAAAGATGAACAGGCACAATTCAGAAAAAAAAAACCTGGAAAGACTTGTACAAACTGATGTAAAGTAAAACGAACAGAACCAGGAAAACATTGTACACGATATCAGCAACATAGTATGATGATCAACTATGAATGACTCAGCTTTTCTCAGTAACATAATGATCCAAGACAAATACAAAGGACTCACGAAGGAAAATGCTATCTATATCCAGATAAAGAACTGACGGACTCAATGTAAATCAAAGCATATTTTTCCACTTACTTTATTCTTCCTGGTATTTTATTTCCTTTTGATAATTTTCTTCTTCCACAATTGTGATGAATATGGAAATGTTTTACATGATAGTATATGTACAGCTATATCAAACTTCCTACGATTTTTAGATGAGGGAAGAGAAAGGTGGGAAGGTGAAAAATTTAGAACTCAAAATCTTGTAAAAATGGATGCTAAAAATATTCTTTTTTCCCCCTTTCTTTTCTTCTTTTTTTTTAGGCAGTTGGGGTTAAGTGACTTGCCCAGGGTCACACAGCTAGTAAGTGTCAAGTGTTGGGTCTGAGGCTGGATTTGAACTCAGGTCCTCCTGACTTCAAGGTTGGTGCTCTATCCATTGTGCCACCTACCTGTCCCTAAAAATTTTCTTGGTATGTAATTGTGAGAAAAAATAAAATACTTTTTAAAGCAAAAATAAATGAAAGGAAGGTTTTCATTGTGTGAAAAAAAGTTCCTTCTCCTACCTGACATTCATTTTTTATGCAAGTATCTGAGACTTGTGACCTGGTTGCCAGTAGCTTCCTGCACATCATTATCAAAGTTTGGTCTAATCAGTGATGGATGGCTATCGAGTCATATTCAACTTGTAAGATCACATTCAGTCTAATATGGTTTATGTGGATCATAGGCATCTGAAATCCTCTTTGTTTCTGTTTCAAAAGGTGGTAGCTTTCTGACATCAGTATTACTCCAGTACCATTCCCACCTTCTGTTCTTTGCCAAGGGTCTCAGAATAACTAAAGATAAGTCAAAGTTTATGGATTATCTAAGAACTGTTGGATTCTTAGAACCGTCTGTCTCCTTTTGAACCCCTCTGCCATTGTTACTGCAGAAACAGAAGGGTCCACATGAAACTAAGGGACATTTAGAATTTTTCTTTTTTTTCTAGGTTGCCATGGTCAAAGAAGTCATTAGCCAGTCATTAGCCAACACTTGATGAGCCTCCCCATCCCGAGCTAGGCTGATCATCAGATAACAATTGCCACCATTCATTGAGACTTAGAGGCTAGCAGTACAGTGTAAAGAATACTAGCTCTGGAATCAGAGGTGCTGGGTCCAAATTCTGCCTCTGACAATTACTACTTTTATGGCATTTGGCAAGTCACTTAACTTCTCTTGGACTACATTTCCCAGTTGTAAAATTAAAGATGTCCTCTGATGTCCTCTCAGTTCTGAATCTATCATGACGCCTGAGGCCTTTTCCAGCATGATAGAATCTGCCATAGCTTGCACTACTCTAAAATAACATTCAGAAGCCCAAATCACTTCAATGCTTTGTCAGAAGCATTGGAGTAGGATTTTTGCTGAAAGAATAGTTATAAATATATCTTCAGATATGACTGTTTTCAGGATCACAATATTCCAGTTCTCAGCATAATGCACCTTTGAAAATATAAAAGGACTTTAATAAAATATAAAATTAATGGGTTTTTTTTGTGGTTCTATCTCTTCTTTCCTCCCCCTCAATTTTTTTTTTTGCATTTTGCATTTTGCATTTTGCCTACTGACTGCAAGTTCTAGTCTGATCAGATACATGTCACATATGTATATATGTGTGTGAGTATATATACACATACTTAAATATATATACACACACACACACACACACACACACACACACAATCTATTTGAATTATAATAATTCCTAGTATATAGCCAGTATGCCTTTCTCTCCCAAGCATTCATTTCTCTAGGAAAAATGAAACAAAACAAACAGTAGCCAGAAAAAAGACCAATTATATCCTTTCATGTCAAGGAGTCAAGGTTTTTGTTTGTTTGTGTGCTTATGTGTTGTTTGTTATTATTTTTTTTATAAAGGTAAGGTATTTATAAGCCTTCCAGAGCAGCAACTGTTGGAAGATTAAATAACTAATGACTAGTATTAATTTGTAGATTTACAAAATATTTTTCTCATAATCACCCAGTGAATTAGGTATTAGTGAGTGGATCCTCATGATGTCCAGGATCATTGGACATAAGGCTATCAAATTCTGTACCTCCTTAGGAAGATAGCTTGCAAAAAGGCTAATAGGTAGACAGGCTCTGGCATCAGGGCCAAACTTGCTTGCCAGTCGGCAAAGATTAGCTTCAAGTTCAGAGGTGGTCATTAGTATAATTATATATATGGCTTCAGAAGTTTCTAGGGCATTATGAACATCTGCTTTGTTCACTTTTGACTATTCCAAATAGCAGCTGAATATTGGGATGGTGATGCGTATTGTGAAGGATGGTAGAACTGCTAGTTTGGAAGGTAGTGTGTTCTGCATGGAGGAATAACTCATTAAAATAGAATTAGGTGATACTAATCTGGGTGGATTATCCTCAAGACATTGAATCATGGAAGTGCTGCTGCAGAGCAAAATTGGCTCTTTCCATTGAGACATCCTTCTGTGAGTACATAGTTCAGAAATAGACATTGACATGTATTGTGGAAAAAGGAGGGAGTCGGGGGAAAAATGTTAAGATGAATTGGAGGCCAAAGTTAGCTAAAAGATGAACAGTTAGATTGTAAAGCCAAGAAATTTCCAAGAAAAGGAATGCCATTTCTGCTCCATGGAGGAAGAAGAGTCATTTCAATTAATGTTGCCAGCATCATGGTAATGCCCTAATCATGAGGAAAAGGTAATTAAGCCTAAGGTTATAAGGGACCAGAGCTGATATAATGGAGGGAATGGCTATAGAAGCACTTTAAAAAAATCGTATTATTTATTTATTTTTAACATTCATTAAAAATCTTTTTTTGAGTTCTGAATTCTCTTCTTCCTGTCTGACTCTCCCTCACCCATTGAGAAGGCAAAATAGATATGAATTATACATGTGAAATCATGCAAAGCATTTATCCATATTAGCCATGTTGCAAAAAAATCAAGAAAAATAAAGTAGAAAAACAAAATAAAACAATAATACTTCAATTTGCACTCAGAGTCATCAGTTATCCTTCTGGAGGTATATAGTATTTTTTATCATGAGTCCTTTGGAATTGTCTTAGATCATTATACTGGTCAAAGCAGCTAAGTTTTTTCACAGTTTTTCATTGTTATAACATTACTATTGTTGTGTACAAAGTTCTCTTGGTTCTGCTCACTTTCCTTTGCAGGAGTTTATATGTCTTCCAAGGTTTTTCTGAAACCATCCTGCTCGTCATTTCTGATAGCACAATAGTGTTCCCTTACAATCATATATCACAACTTTTTCAGCCATTCCCCAATTGCTGAGCATCTCTCCAATTATACAAGCACTTATGGCTTCATGATAGACTTTGGCTTTACCACACCCAGACATACCAAAGGATGTCATGCTGGCCTGAAATAATGGGAGCCATGATACTGTTACTCTCTACCTCCTTATGAAGGCACACATATACCAGCTACATGGGTTAGACACAGCCAGAAATAGATTCTCTCCCAGGACATGACTGAGACTTCCGCAAAGTAGTCAGGTAAGTCTGGGTAAAGGTGTTCTCCTATCATCTATGACTATAGCAAAATAGAGAAAAGTTTTCACATCTTAGTGCTACCTGTTGGAAAGGGAAAAGGGACACTAGGATGCCAGAACGTGGGTATGTATGAATGACAACATATCAGCCAAAAATTCTGTTGCCCTGGAGCATAGTGGATGCAAGAACATAGGCTGTCAAAAGCTAAACAAAAACAAAAACAAGGAACACTTACATAACAACAAAACAAAAAAGAAAGGAAGAAATACAAGTGTGCATGTGTATGTACATATATATATGACATGTATATATGTGTGTCTATGCAGAAACACACTTACATACAGATATATATATATATATATATATATATATATATATAATATATATATATATATATATATATATATATATATATATATATTATATATATATAAAACTTCTCTCTATTATGTAGAGGCCTTACCTTTCTCTCCTTCCAAAACTTATAACTCTAACAGCAGTACAGTTAGCTGGTGTCAGCACCAGACCGGAGGCATGTATCTCATTGCTTTTATTTTGAGGCCTATAGGTCGCCTCAGAAGCAGAAAAGGCTGGTACTCTCAGCAGAACTGATGGCAACAGCGACTGCCTTCTCACTCCACGGGTGATCTTCAGGATATCAACAATTTTTTTTCAATAATAGATAACATCTAGTTCAATCATTTGATTTTCATACACATTATATTGTATGAAGTAATACTATTTATTTTCAGCTATTTTTATCGAGATTCCTTTTTGTGGACTTGGGATAATGAGCAGAGAAGTGGAAAAGCATATACGATTTCATTTAAACATTTCTATTACTGAATCTTGTCTCCACGGAACATATAGTTATGACTAATGCATCATAGTTCTAAGTGAGATAGAAATGCATAAGAAAAGGAAAACAAAAGCAAAAAGCATGAATGCTGAACATGCAGACAAACTTATAAAGTTATAGTCACATCACAATTAAGAATCTTATCATTTAAAAACTGAAGGTTGGAAGTAAATTATCTAACCTTGAAAGAGATAACAAGTCACTTCTTTCTGAGTTTCACTTGCCTCATCTGAAAATGAGGCAATCTTTCATTTTTCACTTTAGCATTGTGCCTCGATGTTAGTGATTGGACAGATTTTCTCCTTCCCAGTTCTAACTCTTTCACCAAATTAGCATGAAGTTCTTGAAAAGGCACCATACATTTAGAGTTGTAAGACTATGGCTACTATTTCTGTAAAAACACTGGAATCAAAAATATTCAGTTACACTTTATTATTCTTTGTTTCATGGGTTCTTGGTCTAAATTTCTAAAACCAACATTCTACCAATAGATCTGTACATCATTGAGACATGGAATACAGAAATCTCCTAAGAGTTAAAAAATGAATACCACACAGAAGGCAATGGAGTGGTATGTGGGAGGTATGAACATGGTGAGGTATATTACCAATGAGGAGCTTCAAAGAATAGGAGTAAAAAATGGCATCCAGGAAATATGACTAGAAGAAGTGACAGGGGTGACATGTGATAAGGGATGGTGGAGGAACACTGGTATCCTCCTGATATCAGGACAAAGCAAGAAATGGCTCCAGTATGTTCTTTGAACCTATTGTAACACACATATGGAAAGATAGGAGAATAATTGCACCAAATGGGCAGGCATGAATGAGATATAAATTGTACTATTGGAGAGTACTCCCAAATCAGTAAAATCACAGATCTATTTCACACATGACTCCACTCTCTGGATTTCTTTTCCTCCTCCTTCTTTTCCCACTCCTCCTGTTTCGCTTCTTTAGCCTCCTCACCTGTACACTTTACCTCTGCCCTGAGGCTCCATTCTCCCAACTGGGAACTGCTTTCCCCACATATTATTTCAAGAGAGGACTTAACATGGCTCCACTCTACTTATGACTTGACTCTCTTAGATTCTTTTCCTCATCTTCTTCCTTCTCCTAGTGGTCAACCATCTTGCCTCCACAAAGGCATCTTTCTATCCCTCTTTCTGGATCCCCTTTATATGTTGTCTTTCTCTATTAGAACCCAATCTCTTCAAGGACAAAGATTGTCTTGCCTACTTGGATTTATGTTTCTAGCACTCAGTACAGCACTTAGCACAAAGCAAGTACTTACTGAACTCTTTAATTTTATTTTGAGTTAGACAAAGTCTCAGCCAGATAGTAATGAACTCTGAGTGTCTCTTCTTTGTGTGATCCACCCACACAAAAATAACATTTAGGTTTAAATTTAGACACACGAAATGTCCACTCTGTTGGTTAAGTTCTCAGTTAACTAAAAATGTTGCACTTAAGGCATTTCCTAGTTATTTAAGGGCAAAAAGTTGTATTTGGTGACCTTTTCATTTATAAGTGTTTAAGAATAAGCCTTGCTAAAATGATTCTTTTTTTTCAAAGAATTTTGATCTAATCTCCGTATCACTCTGAAGGTAATGGGAATGATCCACCCAGACATCGTGACACCTGTTTAACATGTCTGGTTTTCATAGCCTGTTTAGGTTGACATAAAAGTATATGGAAATGATATGATTTTTTGAGTTTAGAATTATTTCAATGGCATGATTTGTTAAATGGGTTCACGGGCCCACATTAAATTTAATACCAATATTAAATATATACATATACATATATATATACACACACACACACACACACATATATACACATACATATAGACATATGTATATCAAAGATTCATATATGTGTGTGTGTATATATGCATATATGTATGTATGTATAAACCTACTGTATGCAGAATGATTCTTTATTCTTATAGTTTGAGCCATGTTTTATTTTGTTCTCTCCCCCACAAAAAGATCTTCTTTCCAGCTGTACAAACATCATATTTGAGAGTTTTTTACCTAAACATTTTTGAATGAGCTGTGACTTCAATTATCTTTAAAAGTGAGATAGGTCCCACTCCCCACCAGTAGTAATTCAGAGGCTTCTGATCTAGTGCATCTCTAATCTCTGGGCGACAATCATAAATGCCTTCTTTTTGGTCTACATGCTTGAAGTAATCTTTTCAGAAACTCTGCACTGGAGTCCCTCTGGTACTGCCTATTCTACGAACCAAATTGGAAATATATTTTATGAGGGTTTGTGTCTTTCTTCCTTTTCTGAGAGCTTTAGGGAGTTATATATTATCATGCAGAATCATCACTGACCTCCCCTTCCCCAACACATATAAAATTATAGTATCCAGGGTTCAACAAGGTGAAAACCTTGACAAGCTCACCCTTGAATATTCCCAAGCTGATGAGATTGTCAGAAACAGATAACACCTCTTGAGATACATAACCCCAGGGCAGATTCATGATTGCTTGGAGTCTGTGTTCAATAACACTGAAGGAGAAATGGTAAAAACACTTCTCTGATAACTGGTCAGACCTTTTTAGTGTGTCAGAGACTGAATTTTCATCGGAAAATGCACAAGAAAAACTGTCCCTCCAATGCCCAAACAGCATTATTCTCATAACTTAGTAACAGACACAATAGAATCCTTGACAGCCTTTCTTCATTTCTTTTTGTTTATTTTTTATATATATAACCTCAGTATGTGGTGTCAATTGTGTCCAACTCTTCATGACTCCATGTGTTTGTTTGTTTGTTTTTTGATGAAGATACTGAAGTGGTTCTCCATTTCCTTTTCCAGCTCATTTTATAAATGAGGAAACTGGGACAAACAGGGTTAAGTGGCTTGCTCAGGGTCATACTGCTAATAAATGTCTGAACCTGGATTTGAACTTTCTGACTCCAGACCTGGTTCTCTATTTGTTGTGCCACCTAGCTGCTCCAATATCAATATGTATGCATATAATATTCACTCATGATGGCGGGGGTGTTGAAAAATTGTGGGATTGTGGTATAGTCAAAAGAATGATGAAGTTATGGGGCAACTAAGTGGTGCAGTGGATAGAGTACCAGCCCTGAAGTCAGGAGGACCTGAGTTCAAATCTGGCCTCAGACCAAACACTTGACGCTGACTAGCTGTGTGACCTTGGGCAAGTCACTTAACCCCAACTGCCTAAAAAAAGAAAACAAAAAAAAAAACAACAAAAAAAAGAAGAATAATGAAGTTGGAATCATGGGGCCTGAATTTAAATCCTAGCTCTTCTCCTCACTGATTTTGTGACACTGAACAAGTCATTCAGCCTTAATACTTCCTCATTTGTAATGTGTTTTAATGTGTTGATACCCACCAGGAATGAGTTTCTCTGTTGACTTTTAAGTGACATGCATTTCCAAATCTGAAGTGTTACAAGAAAGAAGAGATACAATTCAGAGTCTCTGTTCATAAAACACTAGTGGGTCAAAACCGAAAAACTATATTTTTATATGAGAAATGCTTTTTAAATTCTCATACTAGACAGTATGTTTTTTTAGTCACTTTAATGGCTTTATTCAATTACCTCTTTCTCAGTTTATCTGTTTATCAAGTACTGGCTCCTGTGTCAAAATAAACCACAAAATGTTCAGGTGAGTGTCATATATAAATAGGCATATGCTTCTTTTCAATAGGACCAAAACTGTATAAATTTAGCATATCCGTATGAAATGAAATAGATATTGTTGCTGCTTCTCTTTTTTTCTTCCCATAACTTATTAAATAGAATTTGTTTTATTATGTTTTGATATGCCAGACTCTTTCCTATTAGAATTAACAGTAAGACCTCAGACACCTCATTGAATTTTCCAAAAAAGACAAAAAAAAAATGAAATAAAAAGCAATTAGTCTCTCAAAGGCTAGTAGGTGCTTTCTCTTTAACATAAAGAAGAAAGGATGATTGGCCATTTCATATTCTTCCTCAGCATCATGCCTTTGTTAAAAACCAAATTAAAAAAAAGATTCTTCTTCCAAAAGAAAGTACTAGTTAACTTGAAATGTGCTTTTGTGTTTAGCCTTTAAAGCAATAGCAGACTTCCAAACTACCTACCCAGAAAAGAAAGAGTTGTAATATAAAGAAGATAGTCTTAAACCAAAAGCAGGGATAAGACCCAAGGAAGGAAAAGGAAAAAAAAATTGAAAGAGTCAAAATGGAAACTATAGTAGTAATTTTTTTAATTAATGAATTAAAAAAGTAAATATTAAAATCTGATTCTTCCCAGGGTCCTTTTCATAATGTTCAAATTATATTCCAATCCTTGCAACCATGCACTTTGAAATTATCAGCGTAACACAATTCACTAGCTTGCTTTCCATTTAGATGGCTTCCTTAAAAAAATGTATTCTGATGCCATTTTCCCCCTCTTTCTACCTAAGTGACAAGACAGACATTTATCAATATTTCATTTGATACCTGTCTTCTTGGTTGGATATGTCAATATTAAAAGCTTAGTCATGTCATATCTGATAAATACTGTTCACTATATTGTTATCATGGCCATAGGGTTTCTAAGAAGCACACAAAAAGAGTGAAAGCAAAGTCTTTATAATATAGTACATATTTAATTCATCTGTGTTCAAGCCTAAATGTTATTAAGATTACTGTTACAGGAAACAAAACATGAACTTCTAAAAGTAAACATCTTTGTGGGATGTATGCGGACTTCAGCAGGTATACTAAATACACAGAACAGTGAAGTTATGCAGCAGAAATCATTCAAATTGGAGAAGTACTCTCTGAATTCACTCAGTTCATTACAGACAGTGACTCTCCTTTAAATTATGTATCTTTTTCTCGGATTAAACCAACCCCCTACAGACATACAACGTTTACTATTCTGGACATTCTAATAAGTGAATAAGAAAGATATTCAATTGTGGAGGCATTGTGAATCCAGAGTTTCAAAATCTAAAAACTCTTCTTCAAGAATGGTATGACACTTGATAAAAATTGTTTAAATAGCACAGGACTAAGGACAGATCTCTGGTATAAGCCATTAGAAACCTCCTTTCTAGCTGATACTCATCCATAAATGACTAGTCTTTAAGTCTAGAAATTCCACTATTTCTGGATCCATCCAATTGCATCATCATCTAGCACATATCCATGATTTCCACGAGAATAACATGAGAGGCTTTATTACATGTTTCACCGATGTCCAAATAAATAAATAAATAAATAACTGTACCTATATATTTTACTTTTCTTAGAAATAATTTGGTTGAATTTTTTCCTAGTTGTTCTCTATTATTGGGGTTATTTTAAATTTTCATTGTTCTTATAAGATATAAACAATATGAGACTGCTATAATAATATAATAAATTTTCTTGGGAGTCAACTTCTAGGCCTTTTTTGAATGAACAAAAAATGAAATTAGCTCTAACACTTTAAAAATTAAAAAGATTCCTATGCCCATTATCTTTTTTATTTTAGACTAATATGGGAATATTCCAAACCAATTTATTGACTAGAATTCCTCTTAATAAAATTCACTTAATTATGACTTACTTCATTTAACTCTAAATGTTACTCAGATAATAATTACAGGAAACACAAGGCAAAAGCAAAAAAGGCCTCCAGCAGCTTGGGTGGTTTCCTGATGCAAACTTATAGGAGGACTTGGACAAGAGTCCGACACATGGGCCTGTATGGATGAATTTCAATCTGTATCCCTGGAGGGCACAACCAAATCAATGAGATCACAGATCACTTAAGTATTTGAATATTTCATTAAAAATGTGGGGCTGAGAGATAACAGCTTGTCAGTTACTACTCCTTTATCAATTAGCAGAGTATTCAATTACATGAGTAATTTCCCTAACCTCTCTATGCCTCAGTCTATTGACACTTAGAATGCCTTTTCACCTCCTTCATGGGCTTGAGCATAAAAAAATAAGAAGAGATGCAAAAACACTTTGAAGGAAAATGTCAATATAAAGTAAGGAATGGCTGCTGGTGGTGCTGTTGTTATTTTTTTCCCAGGAAATGAGTCATTTCTCATAGAAGAGCCCTTTATTGAAGTGCCCACAGGCTAACCCAACACTGGTAGCAGCAATGAATTGGCATCTCTCAGCTCTGGTAGCACCCTCGAAACCAATCAATCATTTTTATTGGAAATAATGATTTCAGAGTGACATCAACTAAAAATATCAGCACTGGGAATCACTTTCATTGCTATTATACAGAACCAGTACTATCTTACACAAGGTATGTATACAATGTCCTAAAGAGTATGTACTGAAAAACAATGTAGTTGATTTGTTCTATATGCTCACCATCAATCTGACCATTACAAATGAGTTGAATATTCTATTTAGCTAAACACTAAGTCAATTTAAAGGAACAAATAGTTTGAGTTACTAACTGACCTCACTGGTTAAATTTAGTCAAAGAAGCCCAAAGATTCAGTGCAAAGATAGCTTTTCTTAGAATTTATCATATGAGACTGTTTTGATCTCATATAATTAGCATGACATTAGATTCAATTAATCTAGTTATTCATTATTATAAAGCACAATACCTGGAAGATTGACAGTAATTGACCAAATATATTAATGTCAGTAGTCAGGACCTATAAAGTATTGATTGAAATATAAAACAATGCCAGAAAATTAAGGGAATTCTGGATGAAAGAATAAGTGAGGATGTGAATTTAACTATTCTTACTGATTCCAAGAAGTCAAATGTTTTCACACAAATAGTTACATTTGACAATGGGCTTGTGAACTACTTCTAAGATAGTATGGAATAAAAACACATTCATGTATGTGGTTATGTTTAGCTGCATATCCTCATTAGTTTTGCCTCATGTTTAGATTTTTTAAAAAATCTGAGGACACTCAAAGTCATTACTTTGAACATGTTAAATGTGATTCTTAGTAAAAGTTTGAAAATAAAGTATCCATCTGAAAATGTGCCATCTTGCAATAGAGATTAGGTGTATATGTTCATTATCAATCAAATTTGTAGTTTTTTTCATATCTAAAACCCCCAAATTAAACCATATTTAGCATACCTACAACTCCCAGGTCAAACAATTATTCATATGTACTCAAGTTTCCTTAATGTAATTGGTTAGACTGAGCACTACACTAATGAGGCAGAGTCATAGATTTGATCCCCATGCAAACCTCTTAGTTTTTAACTATTCAACAAATATAAAAACATTAAACATCTACCATATGCACTGCAATGTTCTAAGTGATAAGTAAGGTATAAAGTTTAAATCAAGTAGAGTCCTAGTCCCCACAAATAACAGCACAACTACTACCAGAAATAACAGCATTATATAGCATTTTAAGGTTTGCAAAGTATTTCATATATATTATCTTATGAGATACTCATAACAACCTTAAAATGTAAGTACTATTATTGTCCTCATTTTACAGATAAGGAAAATGAACCTGCAGGAAATTAAAAGACTTTCATACAGTCACACAGCTAATAATTGTCTAAGGAAGGATTTGAACTCAGGTCTACCTTACTCCAAGACCAGCACCCCATCTATGGTGTTATCCAATTGACTCACAAAACTTACCTTATAACATTTACATAAATAACTACAATATATCAGTGGAGGATGTTCAAGCATTTCTGATGAAAAAAAATAGCTGAGTAGAAACTGAAATATAGACACATAAGTCCAGAAAAACCAAGACATGTAAATTTATTTGAGCAATTGGAAGGAGCTGTATGATGATGCAGTGCTAATATTTGAACAGGGTGAGAAGAATACAGTGTCTCTTTAGAACCTTAATGTCTTCAAAGATACTGGGGAAATTAAATGAGAAAAAGCAGAGGTCCTACAGAGGTCCTAGATTGGTTCTATTTTGAAGGTTTAAAAATTGGAAAGAGGGGCAACTAGGTGGCACAGTGCATAGAGTACCAGCCCTGGATTCAGGAGGACCTGGGTTCAAATTCAACCTCAGATACATAACACTCACTAGCTGTGTGACCCTGGGCAAGTCACTGCCTAAACCAAAAAATAAAAATAAAAATAAAAGTAAAAAAAATTGGAAAGAAATGAAAGGGTAAAAGGAGGAATAGAATAGTTTAGAACAGAGGAAGAAAGGAGTAGAATTTATTTTCATGAATGGGGTATATCAGAGAAATGAACAAATTTGGATTAAGGGGTAAGGGAAATGGCTATCAAAAAATTTCACTCTAATAGGGACAAAGTAGAGCTGAAGAAGAGGTGGTAGCAACAGCTTTGCCTCCAAAGAAAGGTCCATTGTAATTTTTTTTAATGAACAGAAGAGAATAGAAGGAAGTCTGGAAAGAAGCACAGACAAGTAGAATAGTATTGAAAGTAATGTTCATGTATGCATGTTTATAAAATGTGTATATGAATATACACACATTTGTTCAGTTGTTCAATGATGGCTCACTCTTGGTGACCCCAGAAACCATGTCCATGGGGTTTTTCTTGGCAAAACTGAAGTGGCTTGCCATTTCCTTCTCCACTGGATTAAAGCAAACAGAGGTTAAGTGACTTGCCCAACATCACATGATTAATAAGTGTCTACATCCAGATTGGAACTCAAGTCTCTCTGACTCCAGGCTCAGTGCTCTATTCACTGAGTCATCTAGCTGCCTCTTTATATGCATATACATATACACAAAAACATAGTATTTAAAGCAGGTGGTATGAAATTAATTGTTCACATAGAATTATCTTTTTGTGTTCTGCTGTGGATATGGAAATGTTTATTTTAAAGTTGAGAATAAAAACAATTTCAAAAAAAGAAATGGGTATGATTAATACAGAAAAAAACATGGATTTCTATACGAGACAAACTGAAAGAGGCAAAACTAGAAAAAGCAATATAAACAATGACTACAGTAATGTGAATGAAAGGAACAAAAACCACAAAATAATCACCACTCAGTGCTGTGAAAAAATATCATGAGCAAGGTTGGCCCCAAAAAACAAATATGAAAATATATCTTCTCCTACCCTCTTTGTGGAGGGACCACAGGTAGAGAACACTCAATATAGTGTTAAATTTGAATTATATATTGATTAGCTTTGCTGAACTGTTTTTCAATTCTGTCTTATTTGTTATTTTATGAGACAGGTCTCTGAGAGTGGAAGAAGGCAACTACCGAGAAGCATAAGGGATGTTACAAAAATAATTCATTAATTTTAATTAAAGAAAATATTTTAAAACAAAGTTAGAATTCCATGTCCTACATATGTCTGCTTTATACATTGAGCAAGATTACCATAATTTAGTACCAATCATGATTTAATATACCGTACTTAAAGGTAATAAAAGAGCACTTAAATTTAGAATTATGGCTTTTGCAAAGTGAGAGTACATAGTAAGTGAAGAAGAAAACCAATGTAGTTTTCTAATCTACATAAATAAGGGTTATACTAAAAGATTTCTGCGATTCCTTCTAGCTTTGTAATCCAAGATCTATGCTGTAAGGTGGAGAGATCAAATTTCAGGCAGTATAATACTAGTAAGAGTCATGAAATGATCCCAGGAAAGCTCAATTTCCACACAGACAGACACCTTACATCACCCAACATTTTTAGTAGAACTAAATCCATTTCTGTTTAGGAAGAATGAGACTTGTAACTAACTCTTCATGTGGCCTGGAGATTTAAGAATACAAAAATTTTACCTTTTCAGAAAAAAAAAACTACAGTCTCCCAATATGAACAGTTTAAGTAGAGATAATGCAACAGTATTTTATTTTATTTTTAAACATTACTTCTTTTTTAACATTCTTTTCTTTTTAAATGTTGAATTCCAGATTCTCTTACTCCCTCCCACCTCCTTCTACTCATTGAGAAAGCAAATGATAAAATGTCAATTGCACATGTGAAATCATGCAAAATATACTTCTCTATTAGCCAAATTACAAAAGACAGAAAAAGAGTGAGAAAATTGTACTTCAATTTGCACTCAGAGTTCAACAGTTCTTTCTCTAGAAGTGGATAGCATTTTTTCGTTGTTAAGTCCTTCAGAATTGTCTTAGATTTTTGTACTGATTAGAGTAGCCAGGTCTTCACTGTTGATCATCATTACAATGATGCTGTTATTGCGCACATTCTTCTCACTTCACTTTGCACCAGTTCATATAGGGCTTGCCATATTATTTTCTGAAGCTATCCCCCCTGTCATTCCTTATAGCATAAAGTACTCCATCACAATTATATATCACAATTTTTTCAGACAGTCCACAATTGATGAGCATCACCTCAATTTCCAATTCTTTGCCAACACAAAAAGAGCTGACAAGATATTATTGTACACATGGATCCTTTCCCTTTTTCTTTGTTCTCTGTGTGCTATAGACCTAGTATTTGTATTGCTAGATAAAAATATATGCACCATTTTGTAGCCCTTTGGGCATGGTTTCAGAATTTTCTCCAAATGATTGGGCTAGTTTACTACTTCAACAACAGCTCATTAATATATCTATTTTCCCACACCCCACAGAATTTGTCATTTCTGATAGGTATGAGGTGGTACCTCAGAGCTGTTCTGATTTGCTTTTGTCTAATCAATAGTGATTTAGAGCATTTTATCATATGACTACAGATAGTCTTGATTTCTTCTTCTGAAAACTACTTGTTCATATCCTTTGACAAATTTATATCCTTTCAATTGGAGAGTGGTTCTTATTTTTGTAGTTTTGACTTAGCTTACTATCTATTTGAAAAATAAGGTCTTTATCAGAGAAACTTGATGTAAAAATTTCTGATATTTCATTGCATATGGTACCTTTCAGCAAAATGTAGTTTCCCTGATTATCTCTTTTAATTAGGTCTACTTTTGCTTTTGTTTTGTCTGACATCATGGCTGCTACCCCAGCCTGTTACCTCAGTTGAAGCATAAAAGATTTTGCTCTAGCCCTTTATTTTAATTCATTCTCTCTCTCTCTCTCTCTCTCTCTCTCTCTCTCTCTCTCTCTCTCTCTCTCTCTCTCTCTCTCTCTCTCTCTCTCTCTCTCCCCCCCTGTATTTACTTCAAGTGTGTCTCTTGAATACAACATATTGTTGGATCTTGGTTTCTGAGCGATTCTGTTATCCACTTTCATTTTATGAGTTAGGTCATCCCATTGAAATGGATAGTTATGACTACTAACTGCATATTTCCCCCATCTTATTTTTTTCTGATTATCCTTCTCTCTCTCTTTCTCCCTCTCTTTTTATCTTGTCCCACCTTGAAAGTCTGTTTTGCTTCTGACAACTGCCTTCTGTAATACACCCTCCCTTTTATCATCCTCCCTCTCTATATCTCTTATCCTCTCTGTCTCTCCTATTTACCTATCAGGTAAGATATATTTCTATTCCCATTGGAGTGTGTACATATATTCTTACCTCTGAACCAACTCTTATCACAGTGAATTTCAAGTATCGCTGCTACCACTCTATTTTCCCCTCCTCTATGAAAGTTCTTTTCTGTGTGCTTCTTTTAAGTGAGAAAATTTTCCCAATTCTACATCTACCTTCCTCCTTCTCCCAGTGAATCCTTCTTTCTCACTCCATGCCTTCTGTCTATGCAGATTCCTTCTAACTGCCTTAATAATGATAAAGTTATTAGGACTCACATGTCACCTTTTCATATAGGGATATAAACAGTTTAACTTCATTGAGTCCCTTACAAATTCTCTTTCACGATCACCTTGTTAGCCTTCTATCAAGACTTTTGCTTGAATGTCACAATTTCTACTTAGCTCTTGTCTTCTCATTAGGAATGTTTGAAAGTCTTCTATTTCATTAAATATCCACTTATTTTACTGAAGGATTATACTCACTTTTGCTGTGTTGGTTACTCTTAGTTTTAATCCTAGGTCCTTTGCCTTCTGGAATATCATATTCCAAATCCTCTGATCCTTAAATGTGGTAGCTGCTAGATCTTGTGTGATTCTGATTATGGCTCCATGATAATTTAATTGTTTCTTTCTGCCTGCTTTAAACATTTTTCCTTGACCTGGGAGCTATGGAATTTGGCTATAATGCTCCTTGGCATTTTCATTTTGGGATCTCTTTCAGCAGATGATCAGAAGAATCTTTCTATTTTTATTTTATCTTCTGGATCTAAGATATGAGAGCACTTTTCCTTTATAATTTCTTGATCTTATTATATCTAGGCTCTTTTTTTACATAGCTTTCAGATAGTCTAATGGTTCTTAAATTATCTCTCCTTGATCTAATTTTCAGGACAGTTGCTTTTCCAATGAGATATTTCACATTTTCTACTTTTTTAATCCTTTTGACTTTGTTTTCTTGTTTCTTGAAGTCTTATGGAGTCATTAACTTTCAGTTGTCCAATTCTAAGTTTTAAGAAATTATTATGTTCAGAGAGCTTTTTTACCTCTTTTTTCATTTAGCCAATTCTGCTTTCTAAGGAGTTCTTTTCCTCAGCGTATTTTTGTACCTCCTTTTTCATTAGGCCTATTTTCCTTTTAAAGGGAATCTTTTCTTGAGAATTTTTGTGCCTGTTTTATCATTAGACTTCTTGCTCAATTCTGACTACAATTTATTGTCCATTTTATTTTTTCTTTTTTTAAAATTGTATTAATTTATTTTGATTTATCAGTAATCAGTTCTATTTGCTTTTGAGTTTAAAATTTTTCTCCCCCTTCCTCCCCACCACCCTCCCCAAGATGGCGCACAGTCTGATATAGGCTATACATTTACATTCCTATTGAACATATTTTCACATTAGTGATGTTGTAAGTGAAAATTAAAACCAATAGGAGGAACCATTAGAAAGAGGAAACAAAACTCAACAGAAGAGAAAAAAAATAGCAATTCAACCTCCACAGTTCTTTCTTTGTATATGGATAGCATTTTCCATCACGAGGCCTCTGGAGATGTCTTAGATCCATGTATTGCTGGGAAGGGTTAACTTTATCAATATTAGTCATCACACAACATGGCTGTTGTAGTGTACAACGTTCTCTTGCTTCTGCTCAGTTCACTCAGCATCAGACCACACAAGTCTTTCCAGATTTTTTTGAAGTCAGCCTGTTCATCATTTCTTATAGCACAATAGTAATTCCTTATATTCATTTACCACAACTTGCTCAGCCATTCCCCAGTTAATGGGCATCCTCTCAATTTCCAATTCTTTGCCACCACAAGAAGAGCTGCTATGAATATTTTTGTACATGTGGGTCCTTTTCCCATTTGTATGATTTCTTTGGGATATAGCCCTAGAAGTGCTATTGCTGGGTCAAAGGGTATGCACATTTTTATAGCCTTTTGGGCATAGTTCCAAATTGTTCTCCAAAATGGTTAGATCATTTCACAACTCCACCAACAATGCATTACTGTTCCAATTTTCCCACGTCTTCTCCAACATTTATCATTTTCCTATTTTGTCATGTTGGCCAATCTGATAGGTGTGATGTGGTACCTCAGAGTTGTTTTGATTTGCATTTCTGTAATCAATATTGATTTAGAGCATTTTTTCATATGACTATAGATGGCTTTAATTTCTTCATCTGAGAACTGTCTGTTCATATCCTTTGACCATTTATCAATTGGAGAATGGCTTGTATTCTTATAAATTTGACTCAATTCTTTATATATTTTAGAAATGAGGCCTTACCAGAGAGACTGTTTGTAAAAATTCTTTCCCAATTTTCTTCCTTCCTTCTAATATTAGTTGCATTGGCTTTGTTTGTGCAAAAACTTTTCAATTTAATGTAATCAAAATTACCCATTTTGCTTTTCATAATGTTCTCTGTCTCCTGTTTGGTCATGAATTCTTCTGGTCTCCATAGATCTGATAGGTAAACTATTCCTTGCTCTCCCAGTTTGCTTATAGCATCAGCCTTTATATCTAAGTCATGAACCCATTTTGACTTTATTTTGGTATATGGTGTGAGATTTGGGTCAAGGCCTAGTTTCTGCCATACTCTTTTCCAGTTTTCCCAGCAGTTTTTTTCAAAGAGTGGGTTCTTATCCCATATTGTCTATTTTCAATGTTGGCCCAAGATATATGTGGTTATTGATGAGATCAAGAGGTTACCCACCTATTTGCACATATTAATCTGAAAAGTAGACAATGTTCATAATTTAATTTTTCCTATAAGGAGTGTCAGGTTAAATATTATGAGCGATTATGGATCTTACTTAGGATGTCTGCAATCTTCTAAAGCTTCACATAAATTATACGATGTTATACAGAAACAGAAGCACTTGGAGGACTTGACTAATCATAAAGAATTCCTCTTTAAGTTGGACTCTGCACTAGATCTTTATGACAATAATGAACTCTTTTGGCAACCATTGTATATCTTGCTTAATATTAATAATTAGGGTTTTAGCAAACTTATTTCTGTTATCTTTTAAGGAATATTATGTAATTTGAAAATATTATGGAAGACTCACTCATAGAGAAGAGCCTTTAAATAGTGTGTTGCTATAACCAATCAATTAAAAAAAATCATCTCTTAATCAGCTGTATGATGGTAAAGATGTGACATGATGTTGAATATTACTTATGAAAATCTGACTATTCCTTTCTAATACTCTATAAATTTATAGTCTTCCATTATCTTTTCTCATGCTATTTTACAGAGGATTTTATATTGTAGAGATTGCTATCTGCCATGCTGTTTGTCCTTTATTTTGAAGAGGACCAATGACACCACAGGGTGATATTTTGACTTGTGCATGAATTGGATTCGAGTGAGACAGAGTTGTGAAAAGTCATCAGCCTCACTCTCTCTTTCATAGTCTTCAAAGTCCAGTGGTAAAACAAATATCTGACTTTCGATGCAGTGGACGACCTTGGCATTTTTTATGTCTGCCTAAGCTCTCAGAACTCCACAGTGCTTACTGCAGCTGCTTGCATGGCTACTGGAACACATTGTTCTCATCCACGCATTCCAATGGGCTATATTTCTCTTCAGGAAGGAGATCAAATGATCTGCTGATTAAGATGGCTCTTAGGTTCTTTGGATCTTCTTGTCATGGCCTTTTAGTTACATAAAATCAAATCAAAAGAGTGTGTGAATCTTTTCCCCTATTTGCTATTTTTTTCAGCATCAGAAACTTATTTAACAAGTCAGGTTGGAATTCTTTTCATTGTGCTTCACAATGCTTTGTCATTGTTTTGCATTTTTATTCTTCTTGTTTTATAATGAGCTTGATCTTTGTTTTAGGAAGTCAGTGGTCTAACCATATGGCAATAATTTTTCCGAAAAGGAATTGCACATCAGTAATGAGTAATTTTTAGCACATTACGTACAGCCTAGAATCTTTTTATAAGCATATCAAGATGATTATATCTTCATCATTGGTTTATTTAATAACCCTCCTTCAAGAGCAGTGTGTCAATAAGTTGCCATAATTAGTATCTCTTATCTTTTATAAATAACACAAAATGGAACTTATTTCTCCTAGGTTTGACACACACCAAAAAAAGACAAAGAACAAAAAGAAGCAAAATCATGTAAACATTTTATAAAGCCAAATTTAAAGTTTTACTAAAAAGAAATTTGTCATTCCGCAAAGGAGAAATCTAAAAGATTAATTATCACAATCTTTCCTGGATGGTAAAAAACATCACTTTTTAATTACATGTTTTAGTATACAATCAATAGAGTAAAAAACACACATTATAGTATTTTAAAGTTGTATTTTTTAAAAGTATGCTTTGCAATTTTCTTATTAAATTGAGATTTGGTTTCTATCTCTACATGTTCAGAAAATTGAAAAAATGCCTGAAAATTCTAACATAGTGTTTTAGAAACATGTGTGATCTAAATTGATTTCATAGTTTCTGTTGTTCTTCATGAGTCATTTATGTCTGACTCTTTGTGACTGTAAATTGGCAAAGATACTGGCGTGGTTTGCCTTTTCCTTCTCCAGTTCATTTTATAGAAGAGGAATGGAGACAAACAATTTAAGTGACTTGCTCAGGATCACAGAACTAATGTCTGAGGCCAGATTTTAACTCATGATGATGAGTCTTTCTGACTTTGGGACCTGAACACAGTCTGTTTTGCCACCTTCCTCAAATACTCTATGTTTTGGCCAAACAAGCCTATTTGCTATTTTCCATAAACAGCATCTCACCTCCATATTTTGCACAAGCTCTTTGCAGTTCCTAGAAAATTTTTCCTCCTTATCTCCAGCATATCCTTTATTTTTATTTTTATTTTTTTGTTTTTAGTGAGGCAATTGGAGTTAAGTGACTTGCCCAGAGTCACACAGCTAGTGAGTGTTTTGTGTCTGAGGCCAGATTTGAACTCAGGTCCTCCTGAATTCAGGGCTGCTGCTCTATCTACTGCACCACCTAGCTGCCCCTCTACCTTCCTTTAAAGGACAACTTAGGTGTGAGTTTTTCACGAGGCCTTTTTTGACTCTCCTTGTTATTAGTGCATTCTCTTCCCCTAAAAATTACATGCACATTTTTATGCATGTAGTAGTACATACTTATCTGTATACATTTTGTTTCTTCACCATGTTCACCCCCTTAGAATATAAGCACCTAGAGGACAGGTTCTATCACCTTTTTGTCATTATAACCTCATTACATCCAGCACAATACCTGGTACATAATGGATGATTAATGAACACTTGTTGAATGAAATTGAATATATGTCTTTCCTAAACTGATTATGGATACAATTACAGCACTCTTGAAGTACATAATTAAGGTGTGTGTGTGTGTGTGTGTGTGTAGTTCAATGGTTTGTTCTGATATTACATCTGTATATATGTATATACATATACCTATACATACATACATACATATACATACACACACACACACACACACACACACTCATATATATATATATATATATATATATAAAATCTCCTCTTTTTTCCTTATTTCTCTCTCATTGATATCTTCCCTCTTCTGTCCATTTACTTAATGGCACTTATGTGGTAGTCCCTCTGAAAACAAAATGCGTAAACAGGATAATTTTTACCCTAATTCTATTACTTTTATTTTGTCAACAACTAAAAAGGCATTGATTTTTATGTATTAAATAAATATCTATATCTATATCTATCTATCTAGCTACATTTCTATGTCTCTATCTCTGTCCAAGTTAACCTAGTTGTTCACATCACTCCATGGAACCACTGGAGAAAGAGGCTGTGAGAAATGATTATTAATAGACAATATTGTGGAGAGACCAGAACTCTCCACTTCTTCTAAGTCCCTTAAATGTTTAGTCTGAAGGACATTATTGATAATAAGATTGCACTGACTATCCTCTTTCTTGGTCACACTCCACTAAAACTTGTAACGAATTTCATCTAGGATGAGGAAGCCCATTGTGTTCTGCTCAAGTTTGGATGGAGGTAGATCTTTTTGTCTAGATAGTCAAAGGCTAGGGTTGGTATGAGTAGAGATAATTTCTCTGTCCAGGGGTCACTCTTAGCACACCCCTCATTGAAAAGGGCATATAAAGTATGAGTCTGCTACTATGGTTGTCTTTTGTCTAAGAGAGATAGTCAAATGGCCATCCTTTTGTTAATAACCTGTTGGCATTATTAATAAAATGATTAAATTACCTAGAAACTATGTTTTCAAATGTCACAAGACTAAATATGCTTACTAGTCAGTCAGTCAGTCAATGTAAATAAACTACTATCATTAGCAATACCCTTTAATGAATGTATCACTAGATTTAGAGTCAAGGAACCCAAGGTCTACTTACAGTTTACTACTTACTTAACATCTGTACCTGAATAAAACCTTTAAAATCCTATACCTTGGGTTCTTGATCTGCAAAAGAAAGATAATTTATTTATGTTCTTTCCTTGCCTTTTAATAGGGAAAATAAATTGTAGGCATGCTATTTTTATCTTCTTGGATGAAATATACAACATAAAAACAAAGTATTTTCATTATTAAGGAAGTTCCATTCAGAACTTACAATTAGATTTTTTTATAGTTAGTTTTAATATACAAGAAAATTATTCTTTCAAGGAAACCTATTTATTTATCCTCATTGTCATTATGATAACAAGGGAATTTTATGAGTTCATATAAAAAAAGAATTAAAGATATAAATTAAAAAATTAAAAGGTGGTAAAATAGGTTCTAATGACTTTGGTGATTCTGACCAAATCTTTGGTCTCTCCAATTTCTGTTTCGGTGAAAGGAATGAAAAGGGTTTATATTAAGCACTTCCCATGTATCAGGCATCATATCATGTGCTTTACAAATATTATCTCATTTGATCCTCATAATAACCTTGGAAGGTAGGTGCTATTAATATGATCATGATTTTACAGTTAAGGAAAATGAAGCAAACAGGATAACTGCCTTGCCCAGGGTCACACAGCTAGTAAGTGTTTTGGGGATGGAATCTAGACCCAAAAAAGGAAAAACCCTGGACTTTCCCACATGGCCAAATCTCTGGAGTTTGGCCCCAAGGCTATAATCCCATCAACTGGCTTTTCATTGTAATTACAACTAATCTCTCAATTCTGTTACCCTTAACATAGCCTAGCCCTCCATTGTTTCCCCATGGCCCCAGGCCACTTCCATCCTTAATCCTATCTAGGTACCATTCTCCCTCGGCCTAGTGGTCCAGGTCCCTGGACCTCATAGGCTACTTGGCCACTCCTAGATCCCTCCCATAGTCTTTCTGTATATAAGGTCCATCTTATCTCCATTAAGGTACTCAGATTCTTATAATATATATCTAGCCACTGCTCAGATTTTTACAATCTAGCCAATAGATCACTAATGTTTAGACTCCTTAAGGGTCTGTCCAATATGACAGATGTTCTAATAAACCTTGTCTTTGGCTGAAAGAAAGCTTGGGTTGAATTCTTTAGGATGGGATCCATGTGTTGTGATCTCAGGGTCCCAGAATCCCTAACCTCTAGACCTCATCAAGTGTCTGAGTCTGAATTTGAGCTCATGTTCTCTTGATTCCAAATCTAGTTAGTGTTCTTTCTATTATGTCACTTAATGACTTAATAGAATGTTTGTGGTAGGACCAATGTTTCTTAGCAGTCTATTACACAGTAGCTGTTTAAAGATACAGTGGAGTAGATTCCTGTGTTTTAATCCTGCTCAATTTGATTTTTATTTTGTAGACCTGGCCTAAGCCAGAGTCAGGAAACATGTTAGTAATCAACCAGCTTGTGGAATCCAATCCAAATCTGCTTGTTTTTGTTTGTTTGTTTGTTTTCATTTTTTGGGGGGGAAGGGAGGAGGTATTCATAACATAAAGAAAAATCACATCAGCAGTTTGATATTTCAAAAATCAAATATCATGACCACAATGCAAGATTGAAATCATATCAAATTCCATCTCAGAGATATTAATCAGAAGGTTTACATCTTCATAATTAGGAGATAACTCTCCTACATCAGTATCTCTTCTGCCAATCTATCCTCCACAGAATTACAAAGATAGTTTCCAAATAAAGATCTGATCATGTTACTTCTCTGTTCAAGAAGTTTACTTGGCTCCATATTGCTTCCAGTATAAAAAATAAACTTTAGGGTTGATATTTAAAATTCTTAACCGTCTAGCTCTAGCCTACCATTTCAGACTTCTTTCACCTCATTCTGCTTCACTTACTGTATTTTCAGCCAAATTTGACTGTTAGCTGTACCCCAAAGTTCGCTCTCTATTTCTTATCTCCATGGTCTTCATAGGCCTTTAATGCACTCTCTACTCACCTGACTTTCTTCAAAGCTGAAAGAGATGATTTCCCAGATTCCCTTCATCATTAGACTTAATCTGTCTTAAAAGTGTCTTGTATTGAGATATTCCTTTCAGCCTAGATAATAATGTAAACTCCTGGAAGTTAGAGACTTTTATTTCAGCTTTTGTGACACCAGTACAATGCCTTGCACAGAGCAGGTGCTAAATATTATTTAATTGACTTGAACGCACGTTAATTTAGAGGTCATAAATGACTGCTTATTTACAAACAAATTTGCTTCATTTTGTAAACTTAATTTGATTAGGGTGGGGCATAGACCCTTCAATTTCTTCCTTTTTTCTTTCTGAGAGAAAAAGGGCTTTTATTTCACTTTCACTTTGTGATAGTGCAATGCTGGAATAGGATTGAAATAAGAGATTTCTTTTCAAAACTTTCTCAGATCAATGTCACTTCGGTAAAAAATACAACAAAAATGGTGATCAGTAGCAACGGTCAGGCAAGTAAAGAAATAAATATCAGACAGTTTAAATGAAATGGAAATATTTCTAAATGTCAAGATAGTATTGATATTAGTAATTAAAGGTGCAATATCATCCTACACACTGCACAAAAGAGCAAGTTCAACTTTACCTCCATTAACCCAGATTTCAATTCAAGGACAGAGTAATCCTGAGCCAAATTTTATAGCAGAAAAATCCTCAAGCAGGCTCGTGACTTATTACACCTGGACCTCTTTCAGTAATATTTTAAAAGCTTATATATAAAATGTGGCATAATTTAGACTTGCTAATTTATCTACCTAGCCATCTGGATATTAGTAATTATACATGTATTATAAAATGTAGAGAGAAATAGGATTATTAGGCTAAGATTAGTAGAAGAATAAAAGTAGAATTGACATTGATTTTTTTAAATATAAATTTATTTATTTGTAGTTTTCAACATTCATTTCCACAAGTTTTTGAGTTCCAAATTTTCACCCCATCTCACCCTCCCCCTACCCCAAGATGGCATGCATTCTGAATATCCCTTCCCCTAGTCTGTCCTCTCTTCTTTCTCTCTCCCTTCTCTTATCCCCTTCCCCTTCTATTTTCCTATAGGGCAAGATAGACTTCTGTACCCCATTTCCTGTATTTCTTATTTCCTGATAGCACGTGAAAACATTTTTTTAAACATATGTTTTTAAAACTTTAGTTTCAAATTTTCTCTCTTCCTCCCTCCCCACCCACCCTCATTGAAAAGGCAAGCAACTCAATATAGGTTGTACATGTGCAGTTATGCAAAACACTTCTATAGTAGACATGTTGTGAAAAACTAACTCTATTTCCCTTAATCCTATCCTGCCCTCCCATTTATTCTATTCTTTCTTTTGACCCTGTCCCTCCTCCGAAGTATTTACTTCTGATTACACCCTTTTCCAATCTGTCCTCCTCTCTATCATACCCCTGCTCTCTTGTCCCCTTCTCCCCCTATTTTCTTGTAGGGTAAGACAAACTTCCATACCCAATTGAATGTGTATGTTATTCCCTCCTTAAGCCAAATCCTATGAGAATAAGATTTACTCATTCCCTCTCACCTTCCCCTGCTTCCCCTCCACTGTAAGAGACTTTTCTTTTCTGTTTTTTTTGTGAGATAATTTACCCCATTCTACCTCTCCCTTTCTTCTTCTCCAAGTATAATCCTCCCTCATTCCTTAATTTTATTCTCCAGATATGGCCCCTTGATCTTCAATCTTCAACTCACCCTGTGCCTTCTATCTATCTATCTATCTATCTATCTATCTATCTATCTATCTATCTATCTATATACATACATATATTTTTTTCCTCCCACTACCCTAATACTGACAAAGTTCCTGTTTACCTCTTCATGTTCCACTGGAGTCCTGTATTTGAAAGTCAAATTTTCTATTCAGCTCTGGTCTTTTCATCAGGAATGCTTGAAAGTCCTCTATTTCACTGAATGACCATTTTTTCCCCTGAAAGATTATACTCAGTTTTGCTGGGTAGGTGATTCTTGGTTGTAATCTTATCTCCTTTGCCCTCTGGAATATTATATTCCATGCCCTGTGGTCCTTTAATGTAGAAGCTGCTAAATCTTGTGTTATCCTGATTGTGTTTCCACAGTACTTGAATTGTTTCCTTCTGGCAGCTTGTGATATTTTCTCCTTGACCTGGGAACTCTGGAATTTGGCTATTATAGGAGTTTTCCTTTGGGGATCTCTTTCAGGAGGAGATCTGTGGATTCTTTCAATTTCTATTTTGCCCTCTGGTTCTAATATATCAGGGCAGTTTTCCTTGATAATTTCTTGAAAGATGATGTCTAGGCTCTTTTTTTGATCATGGCTTTCAGATAGTCCAATAATTTTTAAATTCTCTCTCCTGGATCTATTTTCCAGGTCAGTTGTTTTTCCAATGAGATATTTCACATTGTTTTCTAATTTTTCATTCTTTTGGATTTGTTTTACAGTGTCTTGATTTCTCATAAAGTCACTAGCTTCCAATTGCTCTATTCTAATTTTTAAGGAAGTATTTTCTTCAGTAGTCTTTTGGACTTCCTTTTCCATTTGGCCAATTTTTCTTTTTAGGGTTTTTCTCCTCATTGGCTTTTTGGACCTCTTTTGCCATTTGGGTTAGGCTATTTTTTAAGGTGTTATTTCTTCAGTATTTTTTGGGTCTCCTTTAGCAAGCTGTTGACTTGTTTTTCATGATTTTCTTGCATCACTCTCATTTCTCTTTCCAGTTTTCCCTCTGCTTCCCTTACTTGCTTCTCAAAATCCCTTTTGAGCTCTTCCAAGGCCTGGGACTGATTCATATTTTTCTTAGAGGCTTTGGATGTCGGAGCTTTGACTTTGTTGTCTTCTTCTGGTTGTATATTTTGATCTTCTTTGTCACCAAAGTAAGGTAATATAGTCTGACTCTTTTTTGTGCTGCTTGCTCATGATCCCAGCCAATTACTTGAGTTTTAAACTCTTGGTTAAGGTAAGAGTCTGCTTCCAATGTGGAGAATGTACTGTCCCAAGCTTCAGGGGTTTGTATAGCTGTTTTTAGAGATACTTGTAGGTACCTGTAAATTTTCAGTTCTTGCAAGTGGTATGATAAGGGGCGAGGTGTTTACTCCTTTCCTGGCCTGTGATCACAAGTATTCCTTTCTGTCCTGTAACTGTGAGGAGGTGTTCCTCTCTACAGCTACTACAAACACCACCATGCCAGCGTTCCTCCTCACCCCAGCACCGCCACCCAGAACTGTGACCCAGATGTACACATGGGCAAAGCAAGAGATTCCTGCCTCAGCACTGGCAAAGAGATCCCTGCAATCCCTCTCTGATCAGCCACTGGATTCCCCCTCAGTCTGTGGGCTGGAAGCTTGGGAAGCAGCTGCCCCTCCCCCCCCACCATGCTCTTGGGGAATGAAGCTGAAACCCCCGCCTTCCTTTCTCAGCACCAACAGAAACAGACTTTTCCCACTGACCTTCTAAGTTTTCTTTGGCATTAGTGGGTTGAGGAGTCTGGAAACCTCCACAGCTGCCTGTGATTCACTCCTCTGAGGCCTGCTCCAGGTTTGCTGCAGCCTGCGCACCCACACTGAGCTGCCCTGCGCGCCCAGCCCTACGTGATACACCTTTCTGATCAATCATCCAGGTTGTCTTGGGCTGGAAATTTGTTTCACTCTGTCTTTTTGTGGGTTCTGCTGCTTCAGAATTTGTTTAGAGCCATTTTTTATGAGTATTTGGAGGGGTTTGGGTGACATTGATTTTTCAGAAAGCAGAATACTCACCTGCCCTATCATCGTAACTAATGCATAATAATTAAATTTTTTTTTAAAAAGCAGAAAAAAGGTACCATGCCTAATGAAATTTATAGGCAAGGTTGTCAGAATAAATGGGGATATTCATTTAACTGGTTTACCTATAATAACTTATGGAACCCAATGGTGAAGGAAGTCTTTGAAAACAAACACAAAAATGTGGATTGGAAAACATAGTAATGAACATGTTTACCTACTTACAACAATAATAATGGGACATTTGTACCTATGAAACAATGGCATAGAAAGCCATTAGATTTGGCAATTAAGAGATTATTACTGACTGGAGAGCAAAATTTCTGTTGAATGATAATTGTAAAGTTACAACGAGTGAGAGGAAAAAAAAAGTGGAGGCATTTACTAGAGATGTAATTCTCAAGGAGTTTTACCACAAAGGGGAGGAAGAGATATCCAGTTTAAATATCAGGAATGAATGCATTAAGTGAGAGTTCTATAAGAGTGGAGAAGATATGGACATGTTTGTAGGCATTATGGGAGCAGTCAGTAGATAGGGAGAGAAAAAAAGAGATAAATAAGAGGGTTGGGGATGATAGAGAGGGCAATCTACTGGAGAAGAGAAGATGCAATAAAATCACTTGTACTTGTATAGGGGTTTGCCTTTGTAAGGAGAAGGGTTACTTCTTCATGTGAAATAGATTGAAGATAGGGATAGTGGCAGAAGACATCTGGGTGCTGTGAGATGAAGAGGGGATAAGAGGGAGCTCTTAAGAAAAAGCTTGTTTTTTTCCAGTAATATATAAGGCAAGGTTCTTAACTGAAAGGGTGGGAGAAGGGGGAGCCATGAGAGATGTAAGGAGAAAGGGAAAGGTTTGGAAGAACTGCTATGATGAATAGGATGGTTAGTAAATTAGGAAAGTATGATTGCCTTGCCATAGTGAGGGCCCAACTGAGTTTATGTATCATAAATTTGTAATGAACACAGTTGACACAGTTTTATGATTTTCTCCATCTTTGTTTTACTACATATGTGTCAGAATGAAGGAAAAGAATGGTGGGAGTGATCTAAGTTTGAGGACTGGCAGGGAAATATAGGTAATTTGTTAAGTGGGCAAGATACTCAAGAGAAGAAGACATTTGCAGAGTTGAACTGATTCACTAAGGGTCAAGATGAAGAAGAGAGGAGATTGTAGCAAGTATAAGACTTATGATCTGGCAAAGAATTGAAGGGTTTAGTAATTGTAAGTCATGGTATACATGAAAAAGTAGGATTTAGAGTTCCAAGGAAGAAGAGTTGGAATGATACTATATTGTGATCAGATAAGGGATTTTCAGAATTCATGAACATGGAAGTATTACAGTTTTGAGTGATGGAAAGATAATGGTTATGACCATCTTTGTTTGAGGCTCAGGTAGGGTAGAGGAATAGCACGTATGAAATGAGTCATTTGAGGAACTATGGGATTAGGGTAATTTAGGGAGTATCATTATATATACTGAAGTCTCCTAGTATGAGGAGAGAAGTTAGGGAGTAGAGAAAGACTGTGAGACAGGTACTGAATTCATTGAGGAAAGGAGAGTGTCCTAGAGGTTGACAGACAACAGCTGTCAGAATATTGATTCAGTTTCACGTATAAACTGAGAGAATCTTAAAAGGGTAAAAATTACTGAGTGGTTGTGGCAGAGGGACAATCTATAAGTGACAACAGAGTGTAATTTCCCCTCCTGAACTAGTGGATAGAGATGCAGGGGGGGGAGATGGAAAGTAGAGCCATTGAAGCAGAGTCACCAGGGAGGTTGTCATCAGGAGGGAGCCATGTTTGAGAGCCAGTAGATGGAAAGATTGAGAAATTTAAGATGAAATCAAGGTTGTTGCCTGCGGACCAGGTACTGTGGAAAGAAAATAGGAATAAAGGATCAGGAAATGTGGGATGGGGATGGCATTTGAATGAGGAACACCAGATGTTCAGAATTACCTAAATTCATTTTCAAGGAAACAGTTTAGGTATATTTTCATTGTCCATACGGGTTTGGCCTCAGGTCAGAATCCCCTTAGGGCCTTATGTATTTGAGGTAAGGGAATAAGTAAGTGCAGCTGGTGTTACTCTACTTCCCACAAAGCAGGAGAGGAGGCCATAGACCTGATGAAATAATGTATCTTCTCCTCTAGTAGGAGGATGGAGGTCAGACAAGATATTAGGCATGGTGGTCTGCTTCTGCCTTGGTACATGAAGTGTCCACATTGGTGATAGTAAAGATCACTGAAAATAATAGGCATAACAGTTTTCCTTCTATATCGATTTGTCAACCAACGTAATCAATATCGCGTATGTTGATCTTGCACAGAGGTATGTCTAGCACATAGGCTAGGTAAGTGAGGTGGAGAAAAAATAAAAACAAATGATGTCATAATTCACATAACAAATAGGGAGATACCAATGAGCTAAAAAAGTCATGACAGATCCCCATGTCCATTTCTCATCTCTATTTTTTAGCAAAAATATAGAAAATGTGAAAATATTAATTAAGGATCGAAAGTAAGACAATTTATATGAGTTGAGGTAATGGAATAAATATCATGGCATTAAGGATTAGGATCTAAATGGGACAATGAGGGTCATCTAGTTCAATCTCTTTGTTTTACAGTTAAGGAAACCCCCAGAGAGCTTACATGACACATCCAAAGTCACACAGACAGTAATTAATATACGTATATATGTATAACACATGCATATGCATACACACATATGTGTGTATATCTATATATCTAAGGCAAATGTGGTGACAAAACTCTCCCTACAGGGAAAAATTCATCCTCAGATAACATGGAATAAAGTAGGACTTGAAGACTTTTCTCTCTTAGTCATTTTTATATCTAGTTCTATAAGTTCATCATTGCTTTTCAGTCATTTTCATCATGTCTGAAACCTTATGACCCCATTTGGGGTTTTCTTGGCAAATATACTGGAGTGGTTTACTACTTCCTTCTCCAGCTCATTTTATAGATGAGGAAACCTATGCAAATAGTGTTAAATGATTTGCTCATTATCTAGCTAGTATCTGAGGCTGCTTTTGAACTCAGTTCTTTCTAACTCCAGGCCTGGGCACTCTATCCACTCATCACCTAGCTGTACTATAATTTCATCATTAGGAACTCCTTATCACAGGAAATTCCAGTGTGGGAAGCCCCTTAGCTGATGGCAATTGATGTATTGCTTTATAATTGCTTTATAATTGTTTTATAATTGATACATTGCTACAGATATAAAAGCTGTAACATATAGCTTATTAAGGAAACTTGTTAAATTCCTTGTCAGCTTAACTTAATGGTAAGTGACTTACTCAAGATCATAGTGTCAGAATGCATGAGCGGGAGTATTTAAACTCAGATCTTCCTGATCCCAAACTGTCCCCATACTTAGTATCCCCATACCACAGTGTCACTCTCCCCAATTAGCAGGACTTGCCAAGACATCTTTTGGAACAGTGTTCAGCAGCCATCACTCCATGATGGGGCACCAAAGCAAAACTTCATTGGACTAGGATCATCAGGATTCCCCAAACTCACACATCCTTCTCAGTAGGTATCCAGATACTCCCAGTGCTTCTTTATTAAACTGTGGGCTGCAACCCCGTTTGGGGTCATGAAAAATTTGGCAACAGTAAAAGGTTTCTGAACCTTCAACGACCTACAATTAATTAAAAATCAAACAAGTAATGAATCCAAAGTTTTTCTGGCAACACTTGCCTGTGTAACATTGTGCAATTTCACTGCGGCCTTGGTTCTGAACACAAAGCATGTGTACTTTGCACTGCACTTGTCCTCAGGCCACAAAAAGCCAACAAATATGGAAAGGGGTCAAGCATCTTGAATGGAAAATGTTTAAGAAGCCCTGTAGCTAAATGGAAAACTCTTCATATAGTCATAGATTCTTCAAGCTGAAAAAGACCTTAGAAGTCCTTGTGCAACTTCTCGATCCATTTCACTCATGCAATCACAATAAAATAATCAGTTAGAAAGAATAAATGAAACATGATAAGAACAGTCAAACAAAGTCAGGGAAAGGTCAAAGCAATGACATATGAGAGTTAAAGGTCAGGTGCTAAGACATTATTCAAATGTATCAAGGAACAAAATGTCAGCCTAGGGTTTCATCCTTCCTTTAAGAATCAGAAAGAATCATTTATTGACGGAAGCTAAAAATGTTGCTACAAATTTAAATGAGTTGGACTAGATGGTTTATAAGGTCTGTTCCAGCTTTAGGTTTCTAATTTTATTGGCCTTGTTATTTGCAAAATTGGATGGAAACAAATGTCAAAAATATGTACATTTTCCTAAAAAATATAGAAAAACACAAATATCAGAAAAGAATTAAAGACCAAGAAACTGGCTAATCTAACAATTTCAGAAACATATGGCATAAATCCCCCCAAATAATGATAGACCAAAAAAAAAAACGTAATGCATTACATTCACAATCTACTTGGATACTGGATATTTTTGCAGAGGTAAAGGAATAGTCATCTTTACAAACAAATACATAGCACTAGGCTTTTATCGTACCTAACAATTTTTATGTGACATTTAGTATTTTAGTGCAATCTTAATTGGAATTTTAGAAATGCAATCTACTTTTGATGTGCTTATGAAGATTTGAGTTGTATGATCACAGCATTCTGAAAGGAAGACATCAGCAAAGTTGATCACAAAAACTAAGGATTTACTCATCTATAGTCTGGCCTTTTAATCACCACTTTGCACTAGCATCTGGGTTTTGTTCCCAGGGAGTAGTCTAGGAAAAGAAAAAAAAAAGGATTAGACAAACAACTGAGAGGGCTCACTGAAGAACCAGGTTTCTACTGCCCCCTTATATAGTCTAATACTCTGTAAATGTGGGAGATTGCATGATTCCATGTAATCAAAGGATTATCAGACTTGGAAGTCTCTGAATCTTTCTAGAGAATCATTTATGATCCAGCCTTTAGCAGCTGGGTGACCATACGAAGTTTGAACCTTGACCTAAGATCAGAAACCAATATATCCTGAAATCATGCTGCCCTTTGTTTCTTTTTTTTTTCTTCTCTTCTAAAAGAATTCTTAATCTGGTTCCTTAACTTTGGGACAGACTGTTAGATCTTAATGCAAATGTGCCAAGCTTTTGTAGCAAGTGAATAATGAAAACCTCATCAAATGCCAAAGCTATTATATGAGGATTGAGAAGAAGAGGCTATAGTTAAGATTATAAGGAGAAAAGTATTTCCTTGGTATAAGGAAAATGATTGGGTATGTTTCATTCAATTAAAAACTGTCAGCATGGATGGACTTAAAGGTGATTAAAACAAATCCAACCAGCAAACTTAATTAGCACAAAAAGTAACAAATGCAAGTTGAATTGTTTCCTACATTATAAGAAACTTATCAAGACCATTAAGAAACCTATTTAGATACTATCATGTCAATACTTTAATAAGAGAGTAAATACTCATTAAAATTTGGTTATTGGATATTTATCTGTCAAAGAAGATCTCATGGGCAAGCTAGAACCAAGGGATCTCATGATAAGAACATCTCAATACTATGCTCCAAGCTTACTTCTCCCAAGATCCAAGGCTATGGGTATCTGAGTGACTACTTTCCCTAAAGATATGAAAGAATGAGTTATTATCTACACAATTCCACTAACCATGAAGTTGATGTGTTAGCAACCTGAATGGAGAGAAGCAATTCTTATCCCTCTTTTACTTTATATCATATTAGATAAAAAATAATGGAGAGACATTAAGGCATAGAAGATAAAATTCAGGCATGGATAGAATGTTAAGTCAGAAGGAGCTGTGTTCAAATCCAACCTCTGACATTCAACAGCTATGTGACCCTGAACGAGTTCCTCAGCTTTATGTACCACAGGCAATTCCCTATGTTTAATTTAATAAATCATAAAGAATTGGGCTTTGCCCAGTTAGAGGGAGTTACTGATGTTAATGTATCAGTATTAAATTCCCAGGCATACAAAGAATGAAAAAGAAATTTTATTTTAACCAACTTGTTAGATTATTAGAATCACAAAAATTGTAAATACATAAATTCTGTTCATTTATTTCATGTATTTCTAAAGGCCATCATGAAAATATTTCATATAATATAGGATCACATGCTTTTTTTTTAGAGGTGGGCAGAAGCTTTCTAGGGATTACGTAAGCTTATAGCATTTTTTAAAAATCCTGAATGCAAAAAAAAAAAAAAAAGAAAAAAACAGATAGTTAAGAGCTTGAGTATGACAGCATTGTTTGGATAAAGTAGGGACTGCTGAAACTTGTTGCAAACAAATCTTTAATGCCTAAGTGTCAGACAAGCAGACACACTGATGAACACACACACACACACACACACACACACACAAACACATACACAAACACATACTGATTAGACCTAAAGACCACTGAATCATAGATTTTTGAGTGAGAATATAAAACAAAGGTCATTTAGTCCAACACTGTCATTGTACAGATGAAGAAATGGGTCTAAAGAGACTAAATTAATTGCTTGAGATCATGCAGATTTTAATCTAGGTTCTCTAACTTCTCATACAACATATACTCAACCTCACTGTACTGCCTCTCAAATCCTTAATTGTCATACCATAACTTCACAATTCCCCACCTCCTTCCTCTCTCTTTCTCTTATAATCTTGTATCAGTCCTTACTACTTTTTCAAATAGTCACTAATGGCATCATAATATCCAAATACAATGGCTTTATTCCATATGCCTCACCTATCTTGACTTTTCTAGCATTTACCATTGCTGACCATGACCCCTTCTTTACAACCTCTCCTCACTTTCCATTACATTCCATTAGAGTAGTTTTCTTCCTATCTCTCTGACTATTCCTGTTTCTTTCTTCTTCATCTTGATATAACCAGTCATCAAGGCTCTATCCTTGGTCCTCTTCTTCATATGATCTCTCTGTCTACTGTTTCATTTATTACTGTGGCTCTAGTTACTACCACATAAAGGACTTCTCAATGTACAACTTCAGTTTTGATTTTTCTCCTAAACTTCAAACAGGTAAGCATTTCCAACTTCCTCCTGAACATCTTTATCTGCATGTATCACTGTCAACTCAAATTCAAATTATCTCTGAACAAAATGACCATTTTCTTCCTGTAATTTGATTCTGATATGGGAATTAAAATTTTAGAAAGGATTGTTCAAGTAGCTCTACTAATTCATGGAAAAATACTCATTTGTGCTCAGATCAGTCATTAAATCATTGTCTCCTGCACCAGAAACCCATACCCTCAAATCCACTGGTGAGAAACTCTATATTAGTTATGTTAAAATCCTTCATTAGTAAACTGCAAGTACTTTTCAGCAAAAGTAATTTTACATAGAAAGGAGGAAAAAAAATCAACATTAAAAATATGGCAATTCAGGTCATCATGCCAGTCTCCTACAGTCTTTGAATTATTCCCTATGACTTACTTCCCAGAATATATTCTAGAGTATTTTGTGGTATGTGTCCCTTCCAATGACACATTTACCATTTACCTTTAGAGGTCATCCCCATTCTAATTCCAGAAGGCACTTTTGCCTGAAATCCATCTCCTTTTGATTTTCCCATACACTTGTATTAAAGTTTCTCAATCTCATATAATTTTATTCTTGAACTTACTTTACTAGACTCCAGGGTATTAGAGATGATACATATAAGATCATAGTGAGATGGATTTTCACATGATTTGTGGAAATCATTGCAATTACTTTTAAATCACATTTCATAACTATATCTAGTCCCTATGTACTCCCTCTAGTCTCACTTACATGCATAAGTACATATATCTATTAAATACTATATATGTGAACTGTATCTTATACACTTGGTATGTTTATGGGAACTAGAGATACTATATGCTATTTATCTACACTTAGATACTCAGATGGACCAATAATCTTGACAATGTTCACATTCCCTCCACTAGTGCAGTTTACATTCCCTTTGGTTTGGAATTTAATGTGATTCTCATGTATTTCTTTGCAAAAATACTACATAATGTCCATCTAACCAACTGGAAGATTTCCTCTAGCCCATTTAATATTTCAGAAGTACCAATGCATGTATTTAAATGTCTGTCTCTAATTCTTCAATGTGTCTGCAGGACCAGCCCACATTCCTGCCCAGTCCTCTGAGCCCTTGATTTTCTTTGTGCTATTTCTCCCACACAAACAATCATTGTCAATATGATCCAGTCCTTCCACAGACATAAGTTAGTTCTTTATCACTCCTTTGGATACACGTTATTTTGATTCTTCTGACTTTCTGGTTTTCTTTTGTATGTGTTCTACAAAGTACATTTTTCATACATATATATATGTATATATACATATATATGTATATATACATATATACTTATAAAAATCACATTCTAGCATTTTAGACATACACATGTGTTTACATATGTATACGCAATATATCTATGTCTGTGCACATATATGATTGTATATGTATAGGTGCATATGTCTGTCGTTTGGGTGACACTAGGTTGTCTAAGATAACCAGAGGAGTAAAAGCACTAGCAGATGATATCAAGTTCAGAAAGACTTACTAAAGAATCTCAAGTGAAGACTAACCTAGTTAAGTTCAGAGATCTTTCCTAGAGTCCCTTCGAACTGTCAGTGCATTCCTGTCCATGAGGACCTACCATCTAAACTGTATTTATCTTGTACAAACCTAGTGACTTACATGATGCCTCCCCCAATAAAATATGAGGTCCTTGAGAGAAAGGGCAGTGTTTTCATTTTTCTTTGTATCCCTAATGCATAGCACAATGTCTGTATAAAACATAGCAAGCATTTAATAAATGCTTGTTGATATGAGATGACTTGACCAGATAGTTGGTCATCAGACCATTAATGTTTTTGTTCACAAAAAATCATGAAACCATCGACTTCAACATGGAGTAGTTGGGACCTGAATTAGTGGGTAAAGTACTCAGAAAGATAAAAGAATTAATTTTGTGATGTGGATAAATGAAATTTTACGGTATTTTATATGGGACAAAAGGGTAGCTAGTTGGTGCAGTGACCAATGGCTCGGCCTGGAGTTAGGAAGATTAATTTGCCTGAATTTAAATCTGGCCTCAGACACTTAAAATTTATGTGACTCTATGCAAGCCACTTAACCCTGTTTGCTTCAGTTTCCTCAATTCTAAAATGAGCCAAAGAAGGAAATGGTGAGCCACTCCAGTGTCTTTGCCTAGAAAATCCCAAATGGGGTCACAAAAGTAGGACATTACTGAAACAACTAAATAACAACAACATGGGAACAAAGAGATCTGGATCTATGATTTCCTCATTTGTAAGGGGCTGGAGAAACTCAATATCAAAACTGATACAAATCACCAACTCATTTGTAACACTCTCATAGAGGGCTACCAAAAGTCATGAGAGTTTAAGTGAAATGATCAGCTAATACAGCTAGTATTTATTCAAAAGAGGATGTGAATCCAGGTTTCCTTGACCCTGAATCTAGCACTCAATCTACTGTGCAATGATGCCTCGTAGGTATATGCATGTGTATACATCACTATGATAAAAGTTGGAATTTGATCTGTTTCTCTGATCACATTGCATTTCATGTATTTATTTTTGTTAGTGAGTTATAATTATTTCATTTTTCTAGCTAAACTCACAACAAAATTTGATTGGGGAGAAAGTATATTATAGGGGAAAGAGCCAATGACAAGGATTCTGGAGAATAGCCCCCAGTTCTGCCTCTACTACTTCCTGTGTGACCCTAAATATGTCACTTAACCTTTCTTGTCTTTATTTTCCTTACCTATAAAATGAAGGAGTTAGCTTAATTTTCTAAGGTCTCTTCTAGCTAAAATAATTTATGAAGTCACATCATATTTGTTCAGTTCTACATTTAATACTACACACTGACAAACTGGCATACTTCTAGGGGAAGACAACAATGATGGTAGAAGACCTTAAATCCATGTCACAAAAACAGGTTGACCTGAAAAAAGAGAAGACTTGGAGGTACAATTAGTTGTTGCTAAGTACTGGAAAGACTAGATTAAACTTACTCTGTTTGGCCTCAGAGGGCAGAACAAAGAGCAATGAATAAAAAACCACCAAGAGGCACATTTAAGTTTGTTATCAGGAAAAAATTCTCAACATTTCAAGCTGTCCTTACTAGCTGGGTTGTCTCCAGAAATTGTGGGCTACCTGTCTTTTGAGATGTTCAAGTAGAGTGTGTATAAATATTTTTAGGAGATGTTAGAGCACGGATTTCTTTCTAATGTGAGTTGAAGCTGAAGTCAGTTTCAGCTCTCAAATTCCATAATTATATGAATGTGTTAAATGTCTTCATCTTAACTCTGTGGATTGCTATAAATTCATTTTTGACTTTAACAAGAAAGTAAGATCTAGTTTGGCTTAAAATAACAAACATTTACCAATTGTCACAGGAATATCTTTTTTCTCAAAGAGAAAAACAAATTGATTAGCCATTACTCCAAAATTTTATTTCAGTAGTAAGAGTGAGGACATTCTGGTAGACTATTGGTTCTTCATTAGTGCACCCCAATGAACAGAGGACAATTTGGCAGAAGTTATGCTTGTGGAGTCTGCTTTTCTATCATTCAGACATTTGCCAATTCTCTTCATATGCTAAGGCTTTACAATTGGAGTCATGGCTTTTGTAAGCTGAGTTAGACACTGCAAGCGATGTTAGCCTCGTTTCAACTTCTGATTCATGAATCATTTTACACATTGCTTTTGAAATCATGAGCATTTTCTCAGTTTTATGAGGTTTTCTGTAGTGTGCCACTATCTTGAGAGAAATTCCTTTTTAATAGTTTCATTGCTTTTGCTGGTGGTGCAACTATTTCTTTCCATAAATGATGTCTGCTTATTTTCTTCTTGTAATTTCCTTTAGGAAAAAAAAAATCTATAGCCTTATCTTTTAATTCTTGTCACTTTGCAGCCAAGTGTCTGGGAAGTGGTGATGGCTTTATTGATTTGGCTACAAGCACAAAACAGCAGACATAGTGATTCTGGAATGTTACAGTGTTGATGAATGGAAATCTCTGTACGCTATCACACAAGAATGAAACGGAACTTGCCAGAAACATAGGTTTCAGGGTTCTTTGTAAAAAAAAAAAGGCCTATTAAAAATGTTTTAAGAAAAAAAAACCTTTTTACTGCAGATGGTAATGCTTTGCTTTCTTAAACACACCCTATCTTTTGTTAACTTCAATTCATAATAAAACTCATCCTTTTGACAACTAGAATGAACTAAAATGATTTGATTCTTGGTAAAGTAAAACATATATGCACCTTTGAAATGGCCTTGTTTCTCTTCCAGTTTTAAAATAATACAATTTGTAAGAGGTAGTGTGACATAGTGAATAGAAAGCTGACCTCAAAGTTGGGAAGACTTCGGTTCTAGTCCTGCTTCTAACATATCCTGGCTGTGTGACTATGAGTGAATCACTTAACCTTTCAGTGCCCAGGCAATTCCATCAAATTGTAAATGGTAAAATACTTCTTGATCTATATTGGTAAAATGAATCCTGCTTCCAAAGAATGCCTTACAGCAATAAGATCACACATTGGGCTAAAAACATAATTGGGAAACAAAGAGCTCAAGGATAGAACTCAAAATTTGGAGTTATATACATTACCAACTTAATTTTTATGGATACCGTAACTTTCTAAAAGCAGCTTAACAAGTGCAATAGCTTTTTTGGCCATCTTATTACACTGCGGATTCACATTGAACTTAGAGTCATCTAAAAACTTCAGAACTTTTTGCAGATAAAATGTCAAGTCTACAGCTCAGGATGATAATTTTTTTCAAGAAATGGTTTTTTTCCTTTTCCTGGTTCCTGAGATAAAATTGTCCAATACTGCTTAGTTTTACATTTATAAATACTCATTTTCTTAGATTGTTGAAGACTATGCAGTTGAAGACTATCAAACAGGAATAGCCTGTGTAAGAGTATTTGCTTTTGTTGTTGTTTCAGTCATGCCTAACTCTTTGTGACTCCATTTGGAGTTTTCTTGGCAGAGATACTGAAGTGCTTTGCCATTTCTTTCTCCAACTCATTTTATAGATGAGGAAACTGAGGCAAAGAGGGTTAAGTGATGTACCCGGGGTCACACAGTTAGTGTCTGAGATTGGATTTGAACTCAGGAAGACGAATCTTCCTGATTCCAGGTCTGGTGCTCTATTTACCATGCCACGTAGCTGCCCTGATTAATATGAAACCTAACAGGAAGAACCTACAAATTATTAGATCAGTTAGCCACCCAGCAGGAATGCCGAAAGGATCTGTTTTTCAAAGATTTGTTGAACTAGATGATCTCTGAGGTGTCTTCAACTATGACATAATAGGATATGATATGTCCTTAATCTTGCCTCTGATTTGCTTTGGAGAAATGACAATTTAAAAGAAAAGTCACACAATCCTGGAGTTAGAAGGGACATCAAAGGTCATTTGTTCCAATTCAGGAAAATAACATCACCTATGCAGTCTTTTTCACATTTGAAGGAATCTAATTTTTAAAATCTTAGGATGTTCTTCTATACTCTGTGCCAAAATAAGCCTTTTTGCAATTTATACCCATTGGTCCTAGCTCAGTGAATATATTTAATTTCTCTTCCATATAATATCTTTTCAACTAGCTGAACATAGGTATTATCTTCCAATCTCCAAAAACTTCTTTTGACTAGGTGAATATCTCCAACTCATTCAGTTGTTTCTCATACGTCATGGTTTCTGAACCTTTTACCAACCTCATCACTATTTCCTACATTTATTGCAGCTTGTCAGTGTTCTCTTAAAATGTACCCTTCCTTTTCCTTTCCCCTCCAACAGAGGGAGAAGAGCTCATTAGCTTAGATATATTCTGGCCATGACCAGTTCAGGGTTCCACAGGGTTTTTATCATCTTTTCCTGAACACACTACTACTTGCTAATACAGCCCAAGATTAAATTGATTTTTTTTCCTCCACACAGCTACCTCATATTGGTGACTTATGAAGCCTACATTCAACTACAACCCCATACCTTTTTCACATGAATTGCTAGTCAAGTCTACTCCATTTTATGCTTGGGTAGGCGATATTTTGTAGGACTTTATATTTACCCATAGTAAATTTCAGGTTCTGTTTTTGCTGTTATCTGTATATGCTATCATAGATGCATTTAGGTGGCTCAGTGGAGAGATCACTGGGTTTGGAGTCAGGAAGACCTGATTTAAAATCCAGCCTCAGACACTTACTAGCTGTATGACCCTTGGCAAGTCATTTCATCTCCATTTAACTCAGTTTCTTCAACTATAAAATGAGATTAATAATAGTACCTATCTCCCAGGGTTGTTGTGAGCATCCAATGAGACAATATTTATAATAGCCTTATCTGGCATGTAGTAGACACTACATAAATGCTAGTTGTTATCATTCTATACAATTGAGATCTTTTTAGATGCAACTTACCTGTTATTCTTCTTAGATTCATGTCACAAAATTACAGATTTGATAAACACAGTTATTTATGTCTTCATCAAAGTAACTGATCAAAGTCTGAACAGAATTTGATTTCCTCTGCCTCCCTCTTCTTTTAAAGGCGGTTGTTTGACACAGTGGACAGAGTGCTGAATTTGGAGTCAAGAAGACCTGAGTTCAAATCCTGCTTCAGATACTTACTAGCTGTGTGACCCTGGGCATGTCACTTACTCTCTTTCTGCCTCAGTTTCCTCATCTGTAAAATAGGGATAACAATAGCAACTACCTCCCAGGTTGTTGTGAGATTCAAATTAGATAATATTTGTAAAGCATTTTATATATCTTAACATGCTATGTAGATGTTAGCTATCATTATCATTATCATTATTATTATTATTTTAAATATCTATGGAAGAGGTCACATGATTTGCAAGATGGCAGTGCAGTTGCTTTCAGAATAATGCTATCTCCCTATGCCTCAATAAAGGAAGATCCACCTTGTATTTAATAGTAATTAAAACTCTAGCAATAAAATAATAATAATGATAATAATAGCTAGGCCTTACATAGAACCTTAAGTTTGCAAAAATAATTTACATACTTGCCTAATTTGATTCCCATAGCAACTCCATGATGTAGGTGGTATCATTACTCCATTTTTGCAGATGACAAAGCTGCCTTGGAGAGGGGCTAAATGACTTGCCTAGGGTCACACAGTTAATAAACCTTGACTTATATCTTCTGGAGTCAAAGTCTAGCACTCTAACAACTATGCCACTTAGCTACCTCTGTATAAAGAAGCACCTCCTAAGTTAAAAGTAGAGTGACAAATTGCCTGAAGTTGCCCTAAACAATCCTAATCCAGCCCATCAGTATGTTGGGTACCCAGTGCACACAACTATTAACAGTAATGGATCCTGTGCTTTAAGGGCTTTGCCTCAGTGCCTCAGCTTGACCCTCACTTCACTATACAACTAGTGCCTACTATTGACTCTGCCACATGCCAGAAATGGCATGGGACTCTGAGAGAAGCAGAGCCTGTCAGAGAAATACAGAAGATGGTTACAGTGGAAGAGCTTCAATTATGGATGGAAAAGAAGCTTTAAACCAAGCTATGGCTCATTCTGTCCCCATAAAGTTTCCAAACTGCAGACACCCAGCCAAGTTCCATATATTTCACCTTAACTAAAGGATACTGAAGCCAATCAGCCTGATAGATAAGCAAGACTTTGCTGTAATAAGTCATTCTTGTTAAGCCTAGAAGCAATATAATGATGCTTTAGATCCTTGTGGTTCCTTCTCCTGCTACTTTAGGGAGTTTATATTCAACGAAAAGTCAGTAGTACAATCAAAATCACCTGTTCTCGTCTGATAAATGTACAAGGCCGTGATCACCAGTGTAACTCATTATTATTAACTATATTAGTAACAGTATCATTAAAATTACAAAGGACATGATGAATATTATCTCATTTTATCCTCATAATAACCTTGGGAGATGAATGCTTTTTTTGTCCTCATTTTTGGTTTTTTTTGGTTTTTTTTTTAGATTAAGAAACTCAGCAGATAACAGTTGACTTGATCAAGGTTACACAGCTACTAAAAGTCTGAGGCCAAATTTGAACTTGGATCTTACTGACTCTACATCCAACAGTATCTACTGCAAGGCCTAACTGCCTCTAAATGGGGTGGAATGATTTGACCACACTCATGCATAGATATGAACAAGAGAAAATTTGCTACAAAAGAGGAAGGGGAACAACTATTGTGGGGCATAATATAAAGTACTCGGCAAAAGGGAGAAGGTCTACAAAAATGTAAAAAAACTCAACCCTTTAAATAGATAAACTAACACTAAAATGCTTAAAGAGGAAATGAGTAATCATCCAGAGGAAGATGACAATACAATGAATAAATATTATTCCTTAAAGAGACTGATCTGAAATACACTAATGAAAAGGAAAGTAAAACAATAAACTTAGTGGATTCTTTCCAAAAATCACTGAGCAATAGTAAGAAACTCTGGAATCAAAGAGAAATAAAACTGTTTTTTCTAAGTACTTAAGACAGATATTAGATTAGAAATTGAATATTAAAGCAGAATTCAAAACAATATGCAAGAAAGTAGGCAACGTAGAAAAAAATGGAAAATTTATGCAAATTTTTAGGGGCTCTGAAGAAGGGAATGACAGATTTGGTACTCAAAAATACACAAGTGGAGAATAATTTGGTTAATGAAGATGAAAGGTAATGATTTTGGAATAATATCTGACTTATATATGTGACTAACCTTGAAAAGAGGTTTATACAAAGGTAATTGGAAGATAATAATACTACAGAAAATAATACAAGAAAATTGTCCCCCAAATATTGAAAATATATAGTAAATTTTGATCAGTAAAGTCCATAGACTGATGATAGAAACGTTAAGCTTAAAATTCTAAGACAATTAAATTGTAATTAATTGGATTCTCTTATCAAGAAAAGACTAAGCAATTGATTCAATTCTATCATGCTTTTAGTCTGTGGCAAGCCTATCATTTTTTTAATCCAGTAATAAAAAATGAATAGAGATAAACATGGACAGAAGGGTCACAGAGGCTAAAAAATTAAGAGTCAGAGTAGTGAATGAGGAAGACTTGAACTAACACTATTTCCCCTGAAACTCACATCTCCTAATAAATAAGTCAAACTATCTTTTGTGGGGGAGATAACAAAGATGTTATTTGTTCAATGTGGAATAGGGGTGATGAGAGAAAGAAAAAATTGCATTCCCTCCTGGTTTGGATATACAAGTCAGTCAAATAAACAGTATATTCAACCTCTTAATGAGAATAGGGATCCTAGAACTTCTTTTCTTTCTTTGGAGAGGAGAGGGACTGTAGATGTGTAATATTGTCAGACTTAGTCATTAAATCAGTTGGTTGATTTTGATTATATTTTTGATTTTTAAAAATAGGGTACTTGTTACATACTGGTATATATTAGAAATGAATTTCAAAGTCAAAAAAGTATCAATAAAAATGTGTTTTAAAATATCCAGTTAAGATTGGAAGAAATAGGCTTAGATTCTTAAAATCTAGCCACTGCTCAGATTCTTATAATATAGCCAATAGCTCACTAATGTTCAGATTCCTTAAGAGTCTGGTCAATATGGAGGATGTTCTAATAAACCTTGTCTTTGGCTGAAAGAAGGTTTTAGTGGAATTTTTTTGGTCAGGACCTGAATGTTGTGATTTTGGGGTCCCAGCACCCCTAAACCTCAACATTTTGGTGGCCCATACAGAGAAGCTGCCTAACCCCAAGTTCTTCTCCAGCCAAGATGGGAAAGTAGGTAAGTCTCCCCCCTTATTTCTCGCCCTGCAGTTGGGGTCACTCTCCAAGCACCTAGGAAGGCTTTGAGGTGCTTTTCAAGCAGACAGTTATGAGATTGTCTTGTACGTGGCTTGACACTCTCAGACTCTCAGTCCACTGGTTTGGTTCGAGGCCATGGACCTGGGTACACTTTCCATGGCACAGAGGACAAGGATGGATGCCTTATCCAGAAGCATATGCCCAATTCTGTCAATTCTCAGCGCTAGGGAATTGGGAAACTGCAGGTGCTTTTTGGTTCCCTGAGGCTTACTTACTCCCTTCCCTCTATACTCCTGAATCCTCCTTCTAGGAAGCTATAAGGAAAAGTTAGAACTGTTAAAAACATCTTAGCAGATTCTGGAGGTTCTGTGATCAATAATTAAGGACTTTTGAAACACCTCCTTATAACCCTGGTCACTCCCTTCCCTTGAGTCAACAGAGTATCTGTTAATCCAGTTTATAGGAGAAGAGAGCTTCACCTCCCCCCTCCCCACCTTTGAATTCACCCTCCCCCAACTGGTGAAAGAAGAAGGGGTGGGGCAGCAGCTACAGCATGGGTCCCATGGGGCAACAGCCTTGGGCACTGGGGCAACCTTTGCCTGGCAGCATCACCCAGGTTCAGCACATCCTGCTTAAGGTAAAGAAGCTAGTCTCCTAACTCAGGTAAGCAGTTTCTTTTAAAATTGTTAATGATGAGACGTTGATTCTCTGTGTAATTTAGAAATGCATTTAACAAAACTGAAGTCAACTGATTGGTAATGGGTTTCTTTCAAGGTTCAAATTGGTGAACTTTTTGAATCAGCTGTCAAGCAATTCTTCATAATTTGATAGGGTCAAGGATGGGAAGTAGCCAGGGGCCATAGGGAGGTAAGAAAATGGAGGGCTAGGCTAGGTTAAGGGTAACAATTGGGAGATTGGGTGTAGATGATAACAAAAGGCCAGTTGATAGGATTATGGCCTCAGGCAAAATCCAGAAATTTGGCCATGTGGGAAACAATATACAATAAATTAGCTAAAATAATTTGACTATTATTGGTTATTATTTTAATGTGTAAAGTTGCCAAAAAGTTTGTTTGGGTTTTGTCTTGCTGAGAATTTGTAAGTATATAGAAATAATCTCTAACAATTGGCTTTTTCCTAAACTGTGATTAGTAAAACTTTGAGTTTTACTTTGAGTTATCTGATGGATCATAATAATCCATTGATAATCAATAATCTACCATCTGAGAGAAATAACACAAGCTACTCAGACAATGTGATGCTGGTGGGAAGTCAGCATTGGAAAAGCTGAGAGGACTATTTTAGCCTCATTCTAAGATGGGATCCTCCTGGCTCAGTTTCCCATTACTTTCCTTTGAAAAGGAATGTTACCAACCTGGCTATTCCTGAGTCTAGCTATGAGGTGTATTTGATACTGTAGGGGTGGAAAACTTCTGTCTGCAAAAGTGTTACTTAAACCTCAGAGAAACAAGATCAGATAATCTTGCAGGTCAAATGTAAATTATTTTAATGGGGCTCTTACATTTTTACTTCTCCATGTATCTGGGCCCTGCAGTCTTTTCTGTCAGAATTGTGTCTTCCAGACTACAGGCCATTCACCTACAGTTGGAAGCAAACAGGGGGTACCAGCCAATGTCCCCTCATCATTCCCTGGATGCAGCTTATGCTCAGTTCCAGTCAACCCCCTCTTTGGGACCCCCTTGAGGCAGGGGTAGTTCTATGTCCCTTGCCAGCAGGAAGCAGTTTCAGAAGTCAAGACCTTTTCCTTTTACCCCAAAATAATTTGGGTCCCATTTGTTTGAGGGGGGAATGGTGGGGTTGGGATCTGGACTCCAAAAAGAAAAAACCTGGACTTTCCCATGTGACCAAATCTCTAGATTTTGCCTGAGGCTACAATCCCATCAACTGGCCTTTTGTTATCACCTATATCCAAGCTCCCAATTTTTACCCTTTACCTAGGCTAGCCCTCCATTGTCTTACCTCCCTATGACCCCTGGCTATTTCCCACCTTTGACCCTACCTAGACCCCATTCTCAACCTCCCAGTCACTCCCATCAAGATCTTCCTAGATGTCTTCCACAGTCTTTCTGTATATAAGGTCCATCTTATCTCTGCTAAGGCGCTCAGATCCTTATAATCTAGCCAATAACTCACTAATATTCAGATTCCTTAAGAGTCTGGTCAATATGGAGGATGTTCTAATAAACCTTGTCTTTGGCTGAAAAAAAAAGATTGCAAGAAATATAGGGTATCCTAAAAGAATACAGAGCCATTTTCATTTAAATAAAATAGAAGTGCATTTGTCCAAACAAAGTCAACGCAACTAGGATAAACAGAGATGTTACGAGTTTTTTTTTTTTTTGGGGGGGAGGGTATATAGAATTTCTCTGAAAACAAATACAATATCCAAAATGTCGGGGGAATTAGGTTGACCTGCTAGAGGAGAATTGTTATATACTAGATCATATAACTGAAAAGAAACTGTGCTTTCTCTTAATTTTTTTTTAAGCAGGATATATTCCTATTTGCCTAGGAGTATTTACATGTGGTGCTGTTCTCAAAGCAGGAGGATAGAGAAGATGGCTTTTAAGGTGCTTTTTAATTCTTTGAGCAAGATATTTACTACCATATTAATATATGTTTTAAGACACATGAACAGAGAATCGATTCAATTAAACCCTGGGGTAGTTCAGTATGACAATGTCAAGGAAAAGTGATACTTCATGCTTGGGTGCCCATTAAGAAATTTACAGCTAACCTCTGCAGCACTACTAGTTTCAGTGCCTGGAACAATATTTACGTGAAGAAAAGAAATAGGAGGAATGTGCAATAGGAGGAATATGCAAAGATAATTACTGAAATGACTTCAAAATTGGGAGTAACTAGATCAGGTGGCAACTATATATATATATATATATATATATATATATATATATATATATATATATATATATATATATATATATATATATATATATATATATATATCAGCTGGGTCCCTGAAGTCTTTGTAGGCTGTAGTACTAGAGACTCTTGGTACTTTCCCCAGGATCAATGTGGATTTGGGGGAAAATTATTTGTGTAAATAATGATATAAGCTCCTATCTAGCATCAGCCTTTTGGTTACCAGGACCCAAAGACTTAGAAATCCATAGCAAAAGCATTTAGAAGACATGCAAATAATAATAAGGAAACAAGCAGTGGATTCATTCTCTACTCCCTCCTCCTAAACCCCTTCTATACACAAATAGGTATAGTCCTTTACCAGCCCTAAGGGTAATATAATTTCATCCTAATTTCTCTACTCCCCCAGATTAGCAGGGGGAGGACATAGCTGTTTCAGAATTCCCAGGAGTATAAATGTTAATTTGTAATGCCACCGGCCTCATTGAATTCTGCAGGAATCTCTCAGAACAGTCTGGAAAATAATGCCTTTCTATTTGGATAATGCCACGTGCAAATTTACTGGCCATCCTGCTAATAACACTTCCATAGGTTTATGCTTCAATTTCTCCATTTTATAGTATGAGCTTTCATCAGAAATCAATAAATATTTTGACAATAAGGCTTTCTCTTAAACTCTGGATAAAGCCCAAACCAAAACAACAGCATATCCTATAGCATATTAGAGTCAGGAAGTTGTTGTTTTGGACAGTGTATATTTATAATCAATCAACTAGCATTCATCCAGCGCCTACTATGTCCCAAGCATTTCGGCTGGCATGCGGAATTTGTTGTTCAGTCTTTTAGTCATATCTGACTCTTTGTGACCCCATAGACTGGTCAATGAAGTTTTCTTGGTGAAGATACTGGAGAGATTTACCATTTCCTTCTCCAGTGTGTCCCCACTTTACAGATGAGGAACTGAGGCAAATAGGGGTTAAGTGACTCACCCAGGGTCACACAGCTAGTAAGTGACTAAGGCCAAATTTGAATTCAGATCTTCCTGACTGCAGACCCAGTGCTCTATCCACTGCACCATCTAGCTGTCAGGAGTTTAAATCCAGCCTCAGACAATTACTAGATGTGTGATTCCAGGCCAGTCACTTAACTTATGTTTGCCTCAACTTCTTCAACTGTAAAATGTGGATAATAATAACACCTAAACAGTGTTGTGAGGATCAAATGAGATAATATTTGTAAAGTGCTTAGGACAGTGCCTGTCATGTAGGAAGTGCTACATAAAGGTACATTTTATTCCCCTATCCCTCATTCCCTGATATGTATACAACGTAATCAGGATGGGAAAGTATAAAGTGGATTTCAAATGTGTTTTTGAAGAAGGCTAAATTTGCAATTTCAGGTCTAAGACACATACACACACATACAAACACACACTACAAAATCTCATCTAATTTAAAAAGCCTGTCAGCAATGTAATTCCAACAATTAAAGTTTTATAAATACCAGGGTCATTTGCCTCCTGGACACATAAGCAATGTAACTAAAAGGAGGAAAAACAATTCACTGATAACAGAGGCCTAACTCAACTCTGTAAAGTGTAAATTACTCTCCTGCTGACCTACTGAAACAGACCTGTTGTTTCCAGTGCATTTGTCCTCACTTAGCTTAGCACTCTGGTCTCATTTTCATATTCAATCAGCCCCATGTACTTATCATAAATTCACTGATACCACGTATTTCCACAGAATACTAGTCATCTGAATGTGTTGAAAACACTTACTGCACATACCTGAGGAGTATGATAAATCTGGCACATTTTCAAAAAGTCCTAATATCGTAATAAGCAACTGCAAAGTTATAGTAACCAAGCCCTAGATGCATGAAGAAAATAGGAAAGGAGGGAAATAGGGAAGTAAAGAAAGATTGAAAGAGGGTGGAAAGAAAAGAAAGACAGGAAAGGAGAAGATAATTGAACTAGCATATAAATAGAGATGTAGGTATGTGGTGTTGAAAATTAATAATAAAAATAGTGTTAGATCATGGGATCTACAGCTAGAAGCTATTTTTTTTAACAGATGAGGAAATTGAGAACAAAAGAAATGTGATGTCTTATTCAAGGTCCCTTAGGTTAGCAGTCACAGAACCAGGATCCAAACCCATATTTTCTGACTCCAAATCTTTACCTTCTTTCTACCATGCCATTCTATGTCTGATATATTTCTTCTTCTTTTTTTAATTAAAGGAATCATTCCCTTGAAGTATTTATCATCTCTTGTTCAAGTTCTTCCAATTATTTAATATACTTGATTGTAATACTAAAGGAAAATTATGTGGATTTAAACAAATATATGATAAATTAATTGATAATTTGATAAATTAAAGTAGAAAGGTAATAGAATTTTAAAAGTCAAAATATTTATAACTAAAACTTAATCAGAAAAATATAAAGTACTATGAAAAATTAGTGGTAACCAATTCTTCTAAATTTATCCATGACTATTAAGCAAGTAAGAGGGATTCTCAAGAAAATAGAAAAATTAGGAGACTGAGGCAGAGCTGTCTATAATAAGCATTAGGACACCAAGAATCTGATTCAACGTGCCCCTATCTGGTGGAATATTACTCCCCAGGAAGGTAATGCTGAGCAGTGTGGGGCCAGAGGAAGACCAGGAAGTATGGGAGACTACTGAAAGAAGTAGGCATTATTCCCTGAATGGGGACACCTTGGAAGAAGGAATCACAGCACACTCCTTTTACCTAGGCTAACACCCTTTGAGATCTCTGTCTTCCTGCTCTCTCTGGTCCACTTCCCTCACCACATAACCTCACCCAACTGAGGCAGTTTGTCCACGCACTGTCTAATGTGAGGGTCTGTGTGGCATCAGCAGTGATGAAGAAGCAAGCCAGTCAGATTGTGGCATAGGGCCCCTGTCCCTCTATAAACTGATTTGGCCCCAGGTGCCAGAATTCACAGTAACAACTATGAATTCAGATGAGTCAAGAGCTAAAAGAAACACCCTATAAGCTAGAATCCTAGTTCCAGTATCATAAGAATGCCAACTGGACCTTAGTGACAGTTACAATATTATGACTAACATTACATAGCTCTTTACGTATGTGATCTCATTTGATCCTCACTTACAATGTTATATAAAACATTTTATAACTGAAAAATTGAGTCTCAAAAAAGGGAAATGCCTTTCCCATGTTCGCACAGCTATTAAATGTCAGAGGCAACATCAAGACCCAGGATTCTCTCCTCACTCCCAAGGCCAGTGTTCTTTATACTTCATTACTCTGCTTAATGCAAACTGAGTCTTTTTAAAAAGTCTTATCTAATATTTATTCATTTTGTTCAAATCAGGAAAATGAATCTAGCATAATTTACTCATTACCTGAAGCAGCCATGGTAGGAAAAAACAACTGGATTAGGTAGTAAGCGACCTAGCTTCTTATGGAGGCTTTGCCATTGGATATCATTAGGTAAAGCACATAAGCTCTTTGGAATTCAGTTTCTCTCCTCTCTCTCTCTCTCTCTCTCTCTCTCTCTCTCTCTCTCTCTCTCTCTCTCTCTCTCTCTCTCTCTTTCTCAAACACACACACACACTATCAGGATATATAACACTGGTTATATAACAAAAACAAGTTGCTTCCCTTGAAGGAATTTGTTTTCATTGTCTTTCTCAATGTGCTTAGGACAGGGCTTTTGATATTATAGACCTTTAATACATGCTTTTTGAATTGAATATTTTTGATTGATCATAATGAGACAAAACTACACAAAACACTACATACATCTTGGAAGAAATGGAGCTATAGATATATAGTTATTTTTATTACAGAATTAATGAAAAGAAAATACATGTTTTACTTGGGAAATTATTTCTTTGCTAGAGCGATAGCCATAAATTTCAAAATTGGAGTTTACCACTTTCCACTGTCTGACCTTGGCTAAACCATTAAAATCCTGCATGCTTTAGTTACACTACCTCTTCCATACTTGGAATATACTCAAGAAACTAACATGGAAATAATGAGTTTTAATCAATTTCAAAATATATTTTTTGTGTGTCTACTACACATTATAGGATAAATCTTGCGGGGTATAAGAAAAGATCAATACCCACAAGGAAATTATTGCTATTTTGACACAATGCTGGAATTGGAGTCAATGAGATATGGGTTCAAATCCTATCTCAAACATTTAAAATCTATGTAATGCTGGGCAAGTCAATTCATTTCTCTCAAACTCAGTTTTCTATCTATAAAATGGGCATAATTTTAACTTTCATAGGATTATTGTGAAGATTCAGTAAGACAATATATCTCAAGTGCTTTCCAAGTCTTAAAGCACCATATAAATGTTAGTTATTATCTGTATCATCACTATTATTTGAATGTAGCTGTAATATTCAGCCTTTTTCCTAACTTAAAATAATGACACCAAATGCATGAATTAGGAGACATAAAAAAAATAAAGTAGGACATTGTGTGCTAAATTAAAAAGGAATGGATTTCTGCATTACCTTTTCTTCACAAAGTCTTGTTTCCTTAAAAACAACTTACATGATAGTTTATATAGAATGATGTCTCTGATCTCCAACCAAATTATTATTTATTCTGTATTTAAGTAGCATATGCTTATCTTTGCATATTTTGTTTTCCCCAGTAGCATGCAAATTCTTTAAGATCCAGGACTGCCTTGTTTTTTTGTTTTTTGTATTTCCCTTCTCTAGCACATACTGGACACTCAATAAACATTGGGTTGAATTAAAATTTAATAAGATAAAAATTGATGAGGATAAATGTGAAGTCCTACACATAAGGTGTTTTTTTTAATCAGATGCCCATAAAAATATAGCATGGGGAGTATGCATTAAAGAACAATTAATGTGGGAAAAGACGTTTGGAATTAAGTTCTATCTGAGCCAACAGTGAGTGTGCCATGGATGCTGAAGAAACTAATTGCAACCATCACTTGCATTAAATAATTAGAGGCTGCAGAAGAAAGGAAGTAGTAATGCCCCAATATGTAATCTTTTTTTAAAAAAAAGCACCTTTGGAATACTGTATTTAGTTCTGTGGTTCAAATTTTAAGGACATGGATATACTGGAAGCATTACAAAGTAGGGAAACTTGGAAAATGAAAAGGATTGTAGACCATGTCATGGAAAGAATCCTTGAAGAAAATAGATGTCTTTATTACTGGAAAAGAGAAGAATTACTGGGGATGTAGGATCTGCTTTTAACCATCTGCAGGATTATCACATGAAAGAAGGGGAATAGAAGAGCTAGGAACAAATAGTGGATATAAAGAAAGGAAAATGAAGTATAAGGGAAGATTTTTTTTTAAATTCCTGATGAGTACATGAGGAAGTGAAGTATCTACCAGTAGAGATTTTCAAACTGAATACCTATTTATCAAGGCTGTTGTAATGGTTACTCCTATTCATGTACTGTTTGTTTGGACTAAATAATCTCCTAAATTCAATACGCTCTTGGGCTTCATGATTCTTTTTTTAACATTATTTTTAAAAATGTATTTTAGGGGCAATGAGATGGCATAGTGCATAGAGCAGTGGCCCTGGAGTCAGGAGGACCTCAGTTCAAATCTGACCTCAGACACTGATACTCACTAGCTGTATGTCCTTGGACAAATCATTTAATCCCCTAATTGCCTCAAAAAAACCCCCCAAAAATTATTTTAAACTTCAATACAAAAAAAGTAAAGAAAAAAACATTTTCATATTCACAGCAGAACATGAGAGGATTCAATATAAAACAATAAATTTCCATTTCAAGAAAATCTATATAATAAATACTATATATTGTTTTCAAAGCTGCCCACCTTTTCTTTTCTTCCTAGTTGGCTCACTTTTGCTTTCTGCTGTACACTTTTTACTTTATGCTTATTTCTACCTGTTACTTGTTTCTCAGAAGGCGGATAACATCTTCCTTCATAAGTCCAAGTTTTTGCATGTTTTTTCTAAATCACCAGCTCATCATTTCCCACACCACAGCAATATTCCAACTCAATAACATCTTATCTGAGAGATTGTCTATGAAAATTTTCCCTCAATTTTCTGCATTCTTTCCATTCTTGACTATGTAGGTTTTATTTATGCAAGAAAATTTTAATTTAAAATAATCAAAATTATCATTTTTACACTTCAACAGTGCTCTCACCTTATAATATAGTTTAAGGTCTGATACTGCTGAATCTACTTCCTTTACATCTTTCCCCCGACTTTCTTTGAAGTTCCTGACCTTTTGTTCTCCCAAATGAACTTTGTTATAATATTTTTCTAACTCAGTAAAATACTTTTTAGTAATTTAATTGGGATGACATTGAATAAATAGATTAGATCAGTAAAATTGTCATTTTAAAAATTAAATTGGCTTTACCTATTCATGAACAAAAAAAATATTACTTCAAATATTTAGATCTGAGTTTATTTATATAAAAAAGTGTTTTATGTTTATGTTGATATAATTCCTGTGTTTATTTTGGCAGGTATACATTCAGATATTTCATACTATCTAATTATTTTAAATGGTCTAAAATGATATTAAAATAATATTGCTGACATAATGTAGTTTCTCTATTTTTCTCTTTTGATTAAACCTATTTTAAGTTTAACTTTATCTGAGATCATGATTACTACCCCTGCTTTTTTTACATAATAAATTCTACTCCTGCCCTTTATTTTATCTTTATGTGTATCTCTTATTTTTATGTTTCCTGACAGCAATATATTATTGAATTAAATTTTTTCATCTGCTATCCATCACTGTTTTATGGATAAATTCATCCCACTCACATTCTAAGCTATACTTACCTCTTTTGTACTTTCCTCTTTCCTAATTTTCCTCACTATCCTTCTCATCCTATTTACCCTATCTCTCCTCATTCCCCTACTTTATTTCTACCCCCCACCTTACCCTCCTATTCTTTAACCTAGCTACTCCTCCAAAAGTCCTCCCTTATCCTCTCCTCCCACCTTATCCCCTTATCCTCTTATTTCTTTTAGAAGACTTTTATACATACTTTTATATATACATACATACATACATATTCACATGTGTATAATCATATGTATATAGACACACACATATACACACATATACATATATATCTGTGTGTATGTATGTTGTTCCCTCTTTAAAGCATTCCCAATAAGAGTAAGGTTCTAGCAGTACCTGCCCTCCCCCCACTACCTTCTTCGTATCAATTTTTCCTTTTATGATTAATTTGTATGAGATAAATTACTCCTTTTATCTCTCTTTACGTGTTTTTTTTTAGAATCACCCCCATCATACTCAGTTTTGTCCAAGCCTTTCTTTCCTCTTACTTCTCTTACTTGCTTCTCAAAATCCCTTCTGAGCTCTTCCATGGCCTAGGACTGATTCATATTTTTCTTGGAGGCTTTGGATATAGAAGCCTTGACTTTGTTGCCTTCTTCTGGTGGTGTGTTTTGATCTTCTTTGTCACCAAAGTACGATTCTATGGTCTGAGGGCTTTTTTGTGCTATTTGCTCATGATCCCAGCCAATTACTTGAGTTTTAAACTCTTTGTTAAGGTAGGGGTCTGCTTCTAGTGTGGAGAATGTACTGTCCTAAGCTTTGGGGGTTTTGTGCAGCTGTTTTCATAGATAACTTCTAGAGATCTGTAAATTTTCAGTTCTTCCAAGGTGGTATGATCAAAGTCGAGGTGTTTATTCCTTTCCTGGCCTGTTCTCTGGTCTATGATTGACCAAAATCACTCTTTTCTGCCTTGGAACTGTGAGGGGGATTTTCTCTGCACTGCTACCACAAGCTGCACCATACCATCGCTCCTCCTTGCCACAGGACATATATATCTGTGTGTATGTATGTTGTTCCCTCTTTAAAGCATTCCCAATAAGAGTAAGGTTCTAGCAGTACCTGCCCTCCCCCCCACTACCTTCTTCGTATCAATTTTTCCTTTTATGATTAATTTGTATACCCAGGACTGCCACCCAGGACTGCAACCCAGATCCAAGAACAGGCAAAGCAACAGAATCCCACCTCAACACCAGCAAAGAGATCCCTGCAATTCCCCTCTGATTAGCCTCTTGATCCCCCCTCTGTCTGTGGGCTGAGAGCTTAGGAAGCAGCCACCATCCAGGGGCTATGCCAAGACCGGGCCTTGATCAAGCTCCTCTCTCACTGCAGTCAACAGACATTTCCTACTGACCTTTTAAGTTGTCTTTGCCATTTGTGAGTTGAGAAGTCTGGAAACTGCCTCAGCTGCCCATGATTCTGTCCCCTGAGGCCTGATCCAGGTTCACTGAGGCCCTGTCCTTGTTTGTGAAGCCTATGCTAAACTACATTTTTCTCCCAGCACAAGAGACCTTTCCAATCAACCATCCAAGTTGTCTTGGGCTGGAAAGTTGTTTCACTCTGTCTTTTTGTGGGTTCTGCTACTCTAGAATTTGTTTAGAGCCATTTTTTTACAGATATTTGGAGGGGTTTGGAGGAGAGCTCAAGCAAGTCATTGCTTTTACTCTACCATCTTGGCTCCACTTTGCCCTCTAAGCCTTTCTTTCAAACTACCCAATAATGATGCCAGTCATAACAGTACTGGCTAAATATTTTCACATAGAAGAAGTAAACAATTAGACTTTATTGAGTCCCTCATAATTGGTCTTTAATGTTTACCTTATATTTCTCCTGGATGTTATATATCAAAATTCCCCTTAAGTTCTGCAGTTTTTGTCAAAAAAACCTAAAAATCTTAAAGTCCAATTTTTTCCACTCAGCATTATAGTTAACTTTTCTGGGTCAGTTACCCTTGGTTGTAACCCCAGCTCTTTTGCTCTATGGAATATAGTATTCCAAGACCTATGGCCCTTCAACATAGTAGATGCTAGGTCTTGTGTAGTCCTTATTGTAGTTCCATGATATTTAAACTGTTTTTTTTCTTGTTGTTTCCAATATTTTATCCTTAACCTGGGAGCTTTGAAACTTGACTATGATATTCTTGAAAGTTTTTCTCCTAGGACCTCTTTCAGGTGGTGATCAGTGGATTTTTTCTATGAGACTTCATGATTCTTAGTAGGATTCAGATGGGGGAGAAGATGGATGAGGACATTTGAGGAGAGGAACAGAATGGGAAGAAGTGTAAAGGAAGGAATATGCATGATGACTATAGCAAACAGGAAATAGACCTGAGTAGAGTAAAGGGTTCATGTAGGGGAACAGTTAAGCATATATATCTTGAGAAATTCTGGAGCCAATTTGTAAAGGCTGTTAAATATGGGCCTAAAAAGTTTAGGCTTCATCCCATAAACTATGGATTGAAATTGAATTTTTTTCTATTGGAAAGTGACAGAATGAAAATAGTCTTTTAGGAAGACAATTTTGATGTGGTTCATAGGAGGGATTAAAAGGTGAAAAATCTCTGACTACCAATGGAGACTACCATTATAATCCATGTAAGAAGTAAAGATCTGAATTTGGCTTATGGTAAAGAGGAATGGAGAAAGGAATTAAGTGCCGAAAGCGTTATAAAGGAACAATCAATATTGCTAGCATACACTAGGTGATTAATAATTTTTTTAATTGCCAAACATCCAGGAAAAAAAAAAGGTGCTACTCTGTGCAGATCCTTTGATCCAGTAATACTGCTAGCAGACCTACACATCAAAGATACCCAAGAAAGAGGAAACAGCCTCATATGTACAAAAAAAAGATAAAGGGAAAGAACTATCAATTAAGGGCACATCCATCAGTGGAGGAATGGTAGGACCAATTATATCACAAGAGTATGGCATATATGTACTGGAATACTACTGTGCCACAAGAAATAATGAAACAGATACTCATATAAACTGGTAAGACTTGTATAAACTGAAAAATCAAGTAAGCAGATCCAGGAGAACAATTTATGTAACACCACCACCACCACCACCACCACAACAACAACACTGTTAGACAAACTTTGCAGACCTAAAAACTCTCATCAGCACAATGACCAGTCATAATTTCAGAGGACTGCTGATGAAGCATGCTACCCAACAACCACCTGAGAGAAGGGATGAATCAAGATGCTAAATTAAATATATGTATTTTTGACATGGTTAATGTAGGAATTTGTTGTGTTTGATTATACATATTTTTATACAAGTTTTGTGTTTTGTTTTTTTCCTTTTAATTGTGGGAAGAGTGGGAGGAAAATAAAATAAATGTTAATTGAAAAAAGATATAATTCAAATAACTGATTGAACAATATTTATATATGGGGAAAGGTGGGCAGAATTAATATTTACAGATATTTCAAGAAGTTGCAAGCCCCTGTACCATGGATATACATAGGGTAGCCAGTTAAATAAAATTATATCTGATTTTAAAACTATTTTTGGAGTGAACTTGGGCAAGTCACTTAAACTTCCTTGCACCTCAGTTTCCTTATCAATAACTCAAATCTTGTGTTGGCTTTCCTACTAAGTGGAACTGTGCAAGATGAGAAGGAAACAACTCAATGCTGAGAAAAGTCAGGCCTATAGTAAGGGAAATCTTAATTGAAGCTGTGAGAGTAGATGAGAACTCTAAAGGAGAAATTTTTTTTTACCTAAAATGGACAACTGATTACCAGAATTGGAAAAAAGTCTTTGGTAAAGTCTTCAAAGGCCAACTATTTGCGAGTTAAAGTTATCCCTATTTATACTAGAATTTTCTAGTTTTTATCCCAATCTATTGTTTTTGTCATGAAGAAAAGACAGTCAATAAATTTATGGGAGATTTTATATATCTATATCTGTCTATCTATCTATCTATCCATATTTATCTATATATATACACATATACATACACACATGTATCTACCTATCTACCTATCTATATCACCCAACAATGTCTAAAAAAAATTTCCTCTTGTCCAGATTAGGGCTGGCTGTCCTTTGTTCTCATCTAAATCTTCCTCATAGCTGACAGATAAAATATAAAGCTCTTCCTTTGGGCACACCAAAAATAGCTTGCAATATTTAAATTTGGCAAGCACTCTGCATAGTCTGCAGAGTGCACAACTAATGGTACACTTTGAAAGTTTTCATTAAGGTCATTAAGGGTTCTACCATGTCCCATACAGCATGTATTGAAAATGACTAATTCCTAGTGATTTATTATTAGAACATGCATAATTTAGCTTTAGGGTGTGTGTGTATACATACATACATATATGCATGTAAACATACATTTACCAAAAATTAAACTTGGATCAGAATCCAATGATGTATGATAAGCCAAAATAGAGTGTTTATACATAGATTTTAAGAATAGCTTGTTCAGTGGATGATGGCAATAAGGAAAACAAGAGATTCAATTACAATTGTCAACCTTTATATATATTAAAAGCTTTCCACTTCCATCAGTGACAACCACAGGATGCACACAGATATCGATTGTAAGCCATTTGTACAAGATGGATTAATAGTTTCTTCTCCCGTAAATATAAATATTTCAACCCAAGCTAATCAAACCTTCAAGTTGTTAAATACTCTGTTAACAATATCAAAGTGCATTCACTGTCCTCACTCCCACCATTCTTCCCAAGAGGATTTTCTGATATAATGCCATGTGGAGTAAGAAGTATACCAAGGAAAAATGATTTCAATATTACCGTTTTTCTTTATGACCTGAAACAAATAGATTAGACAAGACACGACCTTTTTTCTGGATTTTTTTGTCACCAGCTTTATTCACTCTCCTGTATCCTTTGTATAGCTAGCAAACTATTTGCACATGTGCTTTTGACTGAATACAGCAAAAAAAAAGCATGTTTTTTTCTTTTAAATTCTCCTTTAACTCAATATATTCTTAGAAATAGCTTGATGTCATAATGGATAGAATGGTAGTTCTGATGTCAGAACAACATGTATTTAAATCCAGCCTTGGGCAATCACTACCTATATGACTATGGGCAAATCATTTAAACTCTCTCAGCCTGTTTTCTCAAGTAAAATGGGTATAATAATAGCAACTACCTCCTAGAATTATTGTGAGATAATATTTGAAAGGTGCCTAGTTCAGTACCTGTATATAAAAGGCATTTATTAAATGCATATTTCTTTCCTTCCTTCTCATCACAACAAAAATAATTTGAAAACTGATGAGTTTCCATAAAATTATATGCCAGTCAACCTAAAATAACCAAGGGGTGTTACTGTGAAGCAAAACTGATTAAGCACGTGAACATTTTTTACTGACCTTTCCTAATAACAAAAGGCGAGGAGCTAGTTCTGTCCTAACCACACTTTTTTCTCGCACTGTGTAGCCTCAACATGTGACTTTCTTTGATTTCACATATCTAATCAGAACTTCTCACTCAGAGACTGGAGATTAAAGCAACTTGGTATATCCATAACAAATAGTTTGATCTTAATGCTAAGGTGAATTGAATCTAGTTTATAAAACTATACCTCTGCTGTTTTAGGAGCTTGAATAGGACAGAATTATTAACAAAATCATAACCATAGGGTCCTCTTACCATAACTGCTCAGAGTTTTGGGGTTAGGGAAAATCCATAATTATTCTAGACTGAGGTATAATTCTCTATCAACTCTTTGCATTAACCTCTTCTTTGCATTAAATTTTTTCCATTCCTGCTAGTGCTTTCCATTTTCCCTTTCCAAAACAGAATAAATACATACATATGCAACACAAAACACTCATGACCCATTATAGATTTTATGTGAAACAAAATCATGAAATAGAATTATGTTAAAGAAAAGGTGGGGGGAAGGGGAAGTCAAATATATGTTCCCATTAGAAAACATTGCACAAAGAAGGATTGGAGATGGTACAAACTTCATGGAGCTTTCTTCAGATCTTAAAGGGATAATCACAGTAGATAAAGTCAATCGGTGATATTTGTGTTATAAAAAGTGAAGGGGAAAAGAGAGGAAGGGAAAGAAATAAAGAATGGGAAGGGAGAAAATAGTTCTCGACATATACCATTTTTGCTAAAATGGTAGAGATGCATCTTGACAAAAGAATTGGATTGAGACATTTGTTCTCATTAGAATAAGAGTAACATTTTTTTTCCCTTTGGACTAAAGACTGGAGAACACTTTTATTTTTTAGTTTTTCTGAATTAATTAATTTTACTTTTTCAAGTAGCAAGATTTTTTATTACTCGGTCCATCCCTCATTGAGCATTAAAAAAAACCTGAGAAATAAATCTCTTAATCTACATAGTCCAGCAAATTAAATTCCTACATTAGCTATTTCTGAAAATGTATGTCTTTTCATGGTAAGTTCGCCATTACTCTGATAGGAGTAATATGTTTCATCTTTATTGAACTGATGAGAGTTCTAAGGTCTTTCAAAGCCATTTATATAATGCTGTTATAATTGTACAAATTGTTCTGTTAATTCTGATGAGTTTGCTTTGCATCAGTTCATAGGTGTTTTCCCAATTTCCTCTGAGTTTTAATTTTCATCATTTCTCACAGTAAAACAATACTCCACTATGTTTATATACCTGAATTAGTTTACCAGTTGCCTAACAGGAAGACAGCTTCTTAATTTCAAATTTTGGGTTACCATGAAAAGAGCTGCTATACGTATTTTGTATATATAGATTCTTTTCCTCTTTTTTAAAAACTTCTTTATAGTATAAGCTGAGTAGTGCCTATTAATAGCTCAGTCAAAAGAATTGCACAGGTTTGATAGCATCCGGGGAATACTTCCAAAGTGCTTTCCAGAATAGGTGGACCAATTCACAGCTCTACCAACAGTGCACTAATGTGACTTTTCCTCACAACCCCTCCAATATTTGTCACTGTCCTCTTTGTTAATATCCTTTAATAATTCATCTATTGGGGAACAGCTCTAAATCTTATAAATCTGAAGCAGTTTCTAATACATCTTGGAAATAAGACCTTTACCAGAGAAACTTTTCATAAAGGCTTTTTCACATTATCCATTTCCCTTCTATTTTTGATTGTGATGATTTGTTTGCACAAAACATTTTAATGTTATGTAATTCAAATTATATTTTATCTATGTTAGTGCTTTCTATTATTTCTTAAGTCATGAACTTATCCTCTATCCACATATGAGAAAAGTATCCTTGTTCTTGCATTTTTTCCTAATTGCTTCACTTCCTTTTTCTAAAAGGAACTGACGAAGTTGCTGCCTTGAGCTGAAGGTATCAGCTAAACCTGAAGCTAGAAGTGATGGATAGTGGAGGGGCTGTTGAAAAGCAAACCCAATTGAGCAACAGAAAAGCTTAGAAAACAATACATTGGGAAAGTATCACTAGCAGATCAATTTGTGCAGCTGAGATGCTATGTCTAGTGAGATGTTAATACCAACTAGTATGGATCAGCTCATAGTAGTTACCTCTACTCAACACAGAAACTAAGCTCATAAAGGAATTTTGGACAGTTCTTGCAAAACAAAATGCATATTGAAGTTGTCCTTCCAGGCTTGTGAGTTAGCTTGGCCAGAAATATGCCTTGCTATCCTGAGTGAGTGCACACCTTCCCCCATAGATGTTATCTGCAATGTTGAGAGACTATGATTCAGTTTTATGTATGGAACGTTAGGTAAAGATTATGTGTTTGCATTATCAGTAAATGTTTTGGTTAACATTCATTTAGAAGTAGTGTCTAATTTATGAAAATACAGTGGTGGGGGCTCATGAGCTACAGTAGGAAGTCAGCCACTAGGGTCACCCCAGTACTGCAAGAAAAATGAAATATAGGAGTTGTACTCACTCTTAGAAACCCCAATCTGCCATTTCAAGGCAGGTCAAGGAGAAATGAGCCACAAACTGATAAATATTGGGTTGGGGAAGGGAAAAGGGTGAGTCTGACACCACAGGCTAAATTGTGAGTTAGCTCACATAAGCTACAATACTCTTTTCTCGAGATTCCTAGAATTAGTCAAAACTTTCTCTAAACAAGAGATTCTTGACTTGAAATCTGTGAATAGACAGATCCTTGAAATTAGAAAGGAAAAATCACATCTTTATTTTCTTTCACCACTAACTGAAATTTAGCATTTCCTTCAATAATTTGCAAACCTTATTCTGAAAAGGGTTCCTAGGCTCCCCCAGACTGCCAAAGGGCAGTATACAAACACACACAAAATTACTAGACATTAGAGAGATCATAACTTATTGTCTTTTTATAATTCTTGAATGCAAAAATCTCAGAGATATTTTACTAAATTCACCCATGAGCATGTTCAGTTATACCAAATCTTATTTTACTTATCAGTCACTTGCAGCAATGCTGTTAGAAATGGCTATTGTTCCCATTACCATTCATTCAATATTCAGTCTATACAGAAAGACTTAAGGCCTTTGAATTTTGTGCCCAATTCTCATTTTTTCCCTTCTTTCTCAGAATGTGTGGACTAAGAAAACAAAGCTCCATACACCAATTTACACATGGCTTAACAGTTTATGTCAAATATAAATCCTTACAGAGAAGCCTGGAAACAGGATTCTATACCTAACTGCTTGCCATTCTAAAGAAGGCAATTGAATTCTAAGCTTCCTGAACACCAATCTTTCTTGTGTCTATGGAAACTAAAACCTGTGAAACCCCAAATCATAGAAATCTTTTCAAAGATTTCTTTTAACCATTCCTTCACAAGAACCTCTACAATTAGGAGTAATTTGACGATTTTGAAACTAAAAAGATATTATAAATCTTCTTGTAATACTATGAAAAATACTCTCTGAATATATTTAAAATAGAATGTAAACTGGCAAAAATGAGACTTTCCTGATTGTACATTCAGGAGTAAATCCTCCAAATAGAGGAATAAGTTTTTTAGGTAAGTGTCATGGTCTTAAATATTTAAATAATTAAAGGGAAAACAGCAAGTATTCCCCATGGAAAATCACTGAATGTTATGAATATCAAAATGTGGATAGCTTTGTCAATCCTTCTAAAGGGAATATGGCAACTTAAACCATAAGGAAGATGGGAGTCTTAATTGGAACAGTTGACTTGATGGCATCCAGATACAAGGACTGGTGGGGACAGAACATAAAGCATAATGATGTCACTAAATTTCAGAGCCTGAAGAAAAAGAGATCATCTAGTCCATTCATCTTATTTTACAATTTAGGAAATTAGAAGTCTAGTGAGGTGACCTAACCAAAGTCCCATCTAAGACATACCCTGTACTGAAATGCCAGGTATTTAGACCCCAAATTCACTTTTCTTTCCACAATCTTATTCATTCTCTCTGTAGATAAAAGGTTTGTTTTTTTGTTTTGTTTTGTTTTTAGAGAATCTAGTATTTAGGATGGGGAGTAGAGTGAAGGAGAGATAAGAAATAACTAGACAGAATAACCAGATTAGGCTGATTCACATTTTAGTGACCAAAGGAATCAGCTGAGTCTAAGATCAAGAAGCAGTAAGAGAAAATAGAAATAAAGCATAGCAGAAGGATATAGATAGGAGAAAGAGTAATGAAGGGTTTGCCATCGGCAAAATTGACAAGAATCGAGCACATCTGAAGCAAAGCAAAAAGTATAAAATAGAACAGCATATAAAATTATAAACCCAAAACATATTATCCTTCAAAAACTGACAGGCCAAAAAAACTGTGGACTACTATATAAATATGAACACCCAAAATATCTTGAGATTTGAACAAATAAATTGTACTAGAATTGGAACATTATCACATACAGAAGTGTTGCTCACAATTGCTTGGATATGACATTGATCGATAAAAATCTAAGAAGGACCTTCTTAATAAGGGTCCTGCAAGATTCTTCTCCCTTTAGCAAACAGTTTTCCTCTTTGGATTTTGCCAGCATACCTCAGTGGCCTTCTCCATGGATGATAATAGCACCTACCTTACAGTGTTTTTTGAGGATCAAATGAGATAATATTTTAAAGTGCTTAGCACAGTGACTGTCATAAAAAGTTGCTATATAAATGTACATTCTCTCACTTGCCACCTCATTCTCCTGATACCTATATAACATTATCAGGATGTGAAAGTATAACGTGGATTTCAAATGTGTTTTTGAAGATCGCCATTCACAATTTCAGGTCTAACACACACACACCCACACACCCACACACACACACCATCTAATTTAAAAAGCCTATCAGCAACATAATTCCAACAATTAAAGTTTTACAAACACAAGGATCATAAAGAATATAACTAAAAGAAGGAAGAAAAATAATCCACTAAGAAGAGAGGCCTAACTCAAATCTGTAGTGTAAATTACTCCCATTCTGACCTACTGAAACAGACCTGTTGGTTCCCGCATATTTTTCATCACTTAGCTTAGCACTTTGGTCTCATTTTCACATTCAATCAGCTCCATACACCTATAATGAACTCTCTGGGACCATGTATTCCCATGGAATACTGTTCATCTGAATATACTTAAAACATCTATTGAGCACATTTTAGGAGTATCTTAAGTCAGACACATTTTGAAAAATTCTAATCCCCTAATAATAATTGCAAAGTTACAGTAACCAAGCCCTAGACAGTGAGCATAAATGTGTGAAGAAAACAGGAGAGAAACAGGGAAGTGATGAAAGAATGAAAGAGAGTGAAGAGAAAAGAAACACATGAAAGGAGGAGAGAAAATGGCACATAACTAGTATATAACTAGAGGTCTAGGCATGTTGTGTTGAAAATGAAAAAACAAAAATAGGGTTAGAGCATGGGATCTACAGCTAGAAGCTCAATTTTTTATTTTATTTTATTTTTTTACAGATGAGGAAAATGATGACTAAAGAAATTTAATGTCATATTCATGGTCCATTAAGTCAGTAGTCACAGAACAAGGATCCATATTTACCATCTGGCTCAATCCTTACCTTCTTTCCATGATATGATTTCACTACATGGAATGAAAAACCCTGAAAATATTTTTAATAATTTATTTTAAACTTAAATACCAAAACTTAAATACAAAATAAGAAAAGAAAGAAAAAAGTATTGCCATGTGTACGGAAGAATGTAAGAAAGGATTCAAAATATACAGCAATAAATTTCCATTTCAAAAAAGCTATATAATAAATATTACACATTATGTTCTGAACTGTCCATGGTTTCTTTGCTTCCTTGTAAGTTTTCTTTTCTTCTCTGCTGTGTACTTTTTACTTTTTTTCTTTTTCCCTCCATCACCCCTCCCCCAAGAAAGCTACAATTAAGCATGGGGATATACATACATACATATACATGTGCACATATGTATATGCATGAATGTCTGTACATATTGATATGTATAAGTGTGTATATACATATATACACATAGATATACACATATACACATATATACACATATACACATACCTACACTTATATACATATACATAGATATCTATAATAATACTCATATATAGACATATACAATGATATGCATCTACATAAGACTGTACCATACTTACTTATTCTGTTTCTCTGAGGGTGGATAACATCTTCCTTCAAAGGTCCAAGTCTTTCCATATTTTTCTAAGTCCACCAACTCATCATTTCCTATACCACAGCAATATTCCAACCTTATACTGCCTAGTTATTTTAAATAATCTAAAACAATATTGATTAATATGACTGACATGTAGTATAGTGTCCTTATTTTTCTCTTTTTCTTAAATTTGTTTTAGCTTTGTCTGTCTGAGATCATGATTACTATCCTGACTTTTTTTCTCTAATAAATTCTATTCCTAATCTTTATTTTATGTTTCTGTGTATCTCTTATTTCCTATCCCTCCTGACTCCTCTACTTTACTTCTATCCAATACTTTGCCCTCCTGTTACTTAATCTACCTCTTTACCAAAGATCTTTTCCTTATCCTCTCCTCCACCCTAAAATCCCTGCCATGTTCTGGCTCCTCACCCAGGGCTGTATGTCAGCAGCACATCTGGGTCTGGGGTCCCTTATAGGCAGAGGTTCCCTCAAACTTCCCCTGCTCAGACACTTGACTCCCCACACTGTCCAGGAGGTGAAAATTCCTGTGGCTGGGGACATAGCTACCTCCCAGCTATTTCAGTGAAATTAGCCTGGAGGTGTTCCCACTAAACCTGGGATCTTTTCCAGTTTCCCCAGGAGGATGACTGTTCCGCTTAACTTTTGTTTATTTTTATCACTCTGTTTGCCCTGAGGTGCTATTTTGCCTTAGCTGTGAGGAAATCTGGAGAGCTTGGAATTTTCTGACCTATTCCACCATCTTCCCAGAATCCTCTCAAGCTTTCAAAATATTGAGACGTAGAAGACATCATATAACCATGTGGGAGCAAGATGAAGTACACATTGTCTCATGTACTATAGAAGTTGCTCTGAAAGTGTTTTCAGAAATCCTTCAGAAGACAAGCTTACAGCTACAAAATTTTATTCAATTATCAAAAGCAAGCACTTTTAATCTATGTAAAAGTTCACTGAATGTTAAATATAAAAGAATTTTTAAGATAACAACTTGTCCCTATACTAAGTATATCTGAATTTCATTGAATATAAAATGAGATGAATAATATTACCACTATTACTATTAATAACTTATAATTTCTGAATCCCATTGAATATAAGATGAGAACAATAATACATTGATATTGTTATTATTAATATAATCATAATTATTTACCATTTTATAAGTTTAATAATAGGTTGGAAAGCAAAGTTGAGGGAGCAACCTGTCTATGAGCATTGTCATTTGCTTGGGTGGGCCACCCACCTGTATCCTAGAATTCAATAGCTCAACCCTACCTGAACCTTTAAATTCTAAATATTAGCAATGATCATCTGACATTGGAAATCTGTTTTTATATGATGTGGAGAGAAGTAAAATCAGGGTCTAAGAGGAGCTGAGAAGTTACCTAATGCAATCTGAACATGAATAGTAATCCGTTCTACAGTATTCCCAACAGGTGGACATTCAGCCAATATTTGAACTCTATCTATAATGAGGCAACCTGAACAGTGTAACAGTGTCAATGATAATTCCAAATACAAGCAAAATAGAACCAAAACAAAAGAATGACTAGTAATAACAGATGACAGACTTACTAGTACTCATCAAATGACTAAAATAAATGTTAAGTTCTGTAAGTATTTTAAAGTGCTTACTGTCTACAAATAAAGCATTTTTTCCCATGAGGAATTTACCTATTTCCCTAAAAATGTAGTATACCTATACACATACACACACACAGATGCATACACAAGCACACACACGGATGCATGCACACATGCACACACACATATAATATAAGCTAAATTGAGATAGAATATCACATTCATAACTGGACTTTTAGGGAAGACTTTACTAAGGATGTTATAACTGACCTGATTATTGAAGAAAGCAATTCTAGGTGTGTCTAAGTTAAAATAGGTTTTTGAATTCTCTTTGGTGCTTAGAAACTATTGAACAACTACTTGTTAACACAAGGATCATATGTTTAAGTTGCTACATTTTTAGAAGCCATTTTTACAAGCAAATCTGCACATACACATTCAAGCACACAAATTGTTTCTCCTATACTTCTGCTAAAAAATATCAGTAAATCATTGGATTTAGCTATATTTCACAAATCATTTCTAATGACCTTTAGAGAACAACAAAAAAAAAACAGAAAAGGGAATGTGAACATATTAGAAGTAGGAGTAGGAACTTAGAAACAAAACTGATGTCCTAAATTTTATGTATACTTACAATGAGATATCTATACCTGATATTCTCAATATAGTGGCACCAAACTACTTTTCTTTGTTGTTACCTGAAATACTTTCAACTGTCTTATGTGTTATGAGAAAATATCAATCTTATGTTATCTACCACATTTGGAAAATTCCAAACATTGCAATATGGCACTATAAAATGTTATTCTTTTCCAACTCAGAGTGATGGTCCAATTAGGGGGAAATGAAATTATGGGGGAAAATGTGCCTTCTGTGGAATAATAATTGCCCATGCTAAGAATGTTAGAAGGTTGTGTGTTTTAAGAGGTATTCAATGTTTGAATTAAAGGTGGTTAAAGCACTTAGGAGGAGGCACTGCATCACAGAAAATGCATTTTATCAATAAACTGGAATTTGATGAGAAAAATGGGCCCAAGTAGAAAATTGGAAGTGCTTACACTTTCTAATGTTCTTATGCCTTTTATTGCCTTTTCTCTCTTCTTCAAATGAATTGTGAACAGTCCTTTGTTTTTTTCTTCAAAGCTTTAACATAGCATCTAAACCACCATAAGTACAGATCACATTCTGTGAATGGATAATCAACAAATAATAGAAAGTTCCAACTGTGGCTGAATGGCAAAGTCATTCCAAAGATAGTAGGGAGATATCTTACCATTGCAGAACCATCTAAAACATTTTAACTAGCTTACTCCAAGATCTGGTAATAGGGAAATCCACTATACATAACCATGATGGAGAATTTTGTGGTCAAGGGATAATAAGCCCTTGCCAAAAACAACTCAAGTATATGGCAACAAGCTATGTCTCTGAAACCAAGCTATAGACTGTGCTTGTTATGAAAACGGTGAGATATACAAGCGAAACTACAACTCTAGTATCTTGAAGCTGCTTGGAAACAACATTTATATTGATACCAAGCAAGTGTGTAAAGTGGTATTCTACACTTACAGGTGTTTATAAATATCCATAGTTATCTGCTGAGTTCACAAAAGATGCTGCTTCCCTGTGATCATTATTATTTTAAATTTAAGGCTATTTTTATTTATTGTTCAATTTATCCCAGATGTGTATATGTGGCATTATCATCTAAGCCTGAGCATAGTCAATAATCCATAAAAACAATCCCCAAATAAATAGTGTGGTTGACAGGTAAATTATGGAAATGGCGAGCAATGGAAATTTGGGAACATCTTTAGCACAGCAGTTTACAACCGTACATGTTGTTTATCTTGCTTAAAAGTGTCAGCTGGAAAATGTTTCTTCCTTGGTAATGATAATTGTGACAAGTATAGGTTGAAAAAATAGTGTCCCTTTTTTTCTGCTGAGTGTTAGAAGTAGAAAATCATAATGAGAACATTAAAATTGAATAAGATAAACATAGAGAAGAAAGTTAAGTACATGACTATACAAAATTGTGTGGTGGAAGATTGTGGCAAAGAGATTATAGGGTTGAAAGGCAGGGGAATCCTATTCAGAGGATGGTAAAAGAAAATAGTTTTAGCAGGTCAGTTTAGAAACTGGAAATTGACAAGTAAATATGGCACTGCTACCATATCTAAGGTTGAGTGCAACTCTTTCTCTCAAAAAAAAAAAAGCCTGCGCTGAAGATGTGAGAAGATCGTATGCAAAAGAAAAATAATATTATAGGGGCAGCTAGGTGGCACAGTGGATAGAGCACTGGCCCTGGATTCAGGAGAACCTGAGTTCAAATCCGGCCTCAGACACATAGTACTTACTAGCTGTGTAACTCTGGGCAAGTGACTTAACCTCATTGCCTAGCCAAAATAATAATAATAATGATGATGATAATAATAATAATAATAATAATAATAATAATAATAGCAATAACAATATTATATAAGTATTATAGAATTAAGAATATGACCTTGTCCCATTTTTACGAACAACACATAAAATTGTATTACTGCACTGACCTGTCAGTCAACCAACATGTGTTAAATGTTTGTCCTGTACCAGTCACTGTGCTAAATGCTGAGGATACACAGAAAGGCAAAAGACAGACCCTGCTCTCAAGGATCCCACAGTCTATCGAGGGAGAAAATATGGAACCTTCTATGCATAAACAAGGTATGTGCAAAATAAATTGGAAGTAATCAACACAGGGAAAGCACCAGAATTAAAATACCAGATGCAGACTTTCATAGCATCTCGATAAGATCTAGAGTTAAAATGGACATCAGAAACCATCTAGTAGAACCTCACCATTTTGCAGATAAGAAAACTAAATTCCAGAGTAGTTAAGTGACCTTCTCAGGATTATACAAATACTCATAACAGATATAAGCTCTAAGATGATGTCCTTGAACTCCCAAACCTATGCCATACAGCTTTGGCTCATTTCAATCCAGATATATTATGTTGAGTCTAACAGTAAAAGTACTACTGATTTATGTGACCTAGTAATAAAAAAAAAATCGAATATATTGGATAGTGTGAGGGATTTCTAAGATTTTCTGCAAATAACTATAAAGGGGATAAATAATGAAGTCAGGGATTGTTGGCTGAAAAAATAGTTTGTGGTTATGTAGGGATTATTTCAATTCCACAAGTCCTTTTGTTTTAATCACCACTTGACTATTACTGTTATAACCTATTTCAGCTCATGTATCTCCATTCTCTCTCTCCTAAACCTTTATCCCACAAGGGATCAAAGAGACTCCAGCACTGAGCACAGTACCTGGCGCACAGTAGTCAATAAATGCTTATTGAATGAATTTAAGGAATGACAGTCAAATCCAATATTTTAGCTGTAAGTTCAAGCTTAAATGTTAATAATACAAGCCTGGAAGTCATAGGGAGATTTAACTTTTGTTTCAGTAGCTTGATAGTAAGCCATTCTACTCTAGCCCCAATCATTGGAGATGTGTTTATAACAGAACAGCATCTCTGTGAATATTTGAGCAATATGTAAATACAATAATAAATATAATAAGTTTCTATTTACTCACAAACCAAAGTCCAGAAACAAAACTTTCTTTCAACAGTTCAGAGAAATACCCACATCAAAATGGGTCAACACTGAAACACAAACCTTTTTATTTAAAACACTTACATGGATCTTGCCATATGATGATTTTTAAATGTTTTCCTACCATTACATTTTGATCTATAGTACCAGATACAAATTACTGTCAGCATGTCAAAGGTAGCTGAAATGTGGCATGAAGATATTTTCAAGGATTTACAAACAGCCCAGTTATTTACAGAACCAGCATATTTCCAAGCCCCACCATTTCATGACTGAAAACACAAATCTCATAGGGGGAAAAAAAAAGACTGTGTTGTATTTTTTTTCCCCTGAGAACAAAATAAAATCACTTAAGCGATGGAACTAAAATTCCATGAGTCACTTTATAGCTATGTGCCTATTAACACTGTCACAATATTACAAATCATGTACCTCTTTTCTTCCTCTCCCACAAAAGAGGGGCTTTCTTTAGAAATGAAACACTAAAAATAGAGCAGCAAAGTCAAGGTAACCACGACCAACTGAATTCTGCTAAATTATAGTTCTGATCCTCTTGAAGGATTGAAAGATTACCACTTATGCCAAAATAGATCATGTGACTTAGAGTTTTACCCATCAAACCTATAGTAATGCTATAATAGGCAGCTTAATGGCAAACTTAGAAAGCAATTCTTTTTCTATGGTTCTTCAGGGTTATGAAGACCTGTCACAGTGGTTCTATGTTTTTACTTCTAGTAAAAGGCTCATAATTTCCCATGGTAATCTGACAGCATGTGAAGTAGCCAGTTTTGAATGGGAACCGTTAACGCAGAACCATTCAGAAATTTTGAAGACCTAAGCCCTAGTGCTACCTGTTGCTCAGGAAGCCTGGAAAATTAGATTTAAGCTCTTTATATTTGGCTTTCTTCAATAGGAAAACAGGAACATTAGTATTCCTAGTGATATGTTAAAGAATCACTAACAAAAAGAGACAGATTTTTATCACTCCAACTATCAGTAATCCCACACAGAAAAGTATGCTATCAATGATATTACCCAAATTATTAATTATTTTCTTTTTCAATTTCTCACAGGACAAGAAATTCCAATGAAAAGACAGGGGTGCATATTATAGAGAAGGTTTCCAATGTTGTTGCAAAGGGCAATAAAAAGGGGCCATCTTTTTTTCTGCAAAGCAACATGGGCCAATTTTTCTGTCATCAATGCCCCAGTGCTGTCCTATTTCTTATTTTCAAGGCAGGAATTGAACACTAATGAACCTTCAGACAGTTGTGGGTGCACTCACAAATATAGAAAAGCAGAGAAGAGGAATTTCTGACTAAGACCTAGGCAGCTCTAAATGGGACAATGCTACTAAATACATTGTTTTGGTACTACTGCAAGAATAGCTTAAAATTGTCTTAGAAATTTAGTTTTGGTCTACAAATGTGGGAAAAAGGAAATTCTTCAGGAAAAAAATAGTCTCATCATTCATAGATAATTGAGGGGTGGTCACTGAACAACTTCTATCCCTCCTATCAAAAAAAAAGCCCCCCTTCCAAGCCTTTAATCTTACCCATTCTTGACAGCTAGTTTGGAGAAAAAATATTTTTCAGAATATTCTGCAATTCTGTCCCATTGCACTGAAAGAATAAACATGAAGGATTTTAAAGCACATGAGCCTTCTAAAATAATCTAACCTCTTTAATGGCAGGTAACATGTTATTAAATTAGTCTATTTCCTTAATTAAGAGTAAAATACTCTTTCTTCTTCTTTTTAAAAATATTCCATCCATGCTTTGTTCATTTGTGCTTACAGGCTTATTATAGCCACACCTTATCCTAGCTATAAGAGGGGGAAAAAAGGATGGAGGAGGGGAGGAGATAAATGAGGTTCACCATGTAGGACTTCAAAAGCTAAAGATTAACATAGGCAGCACAGAGTCTAAATGCAAAAAAGGTTCTCATTGCATAGGAAGTTGGTGGATCTGATGTTGTTATGGTAGCTTAGCCATAGTATGCCAATTAGATAGGCTTTCAATGAGAAGGACTGCTTATTATCCTTAAAGGAGAGCAGGAGGAGGAGGAATAAGCCTGTCTTGTCATTATGGTGACATGTTGTCAGAGTATCTTTTCTAAGAGGAGAGAGAAAATGTAGTGAAACTTCATCACTTGGCTCTGAGCCAGCTCCTGTGGGGCTCTAGATTGAATTAAAATAAAAATTCATATTCATTGTATATTATTAGCCATTCAAAATGGGAAATGTGCTTGATAGAGACTAGATAGAAAGCAATCTATCTTTGTGTGAAGAGGATGACAGACAGACATTTTTCAGTGCCCTTTTTATATGATTGCTGTTCAACTAAGCTTTTTTTTTCTTTTTAAATTATAAGAGTTTGAATGTGGACAGATTTCTCATCAATTAAACCTGTTGCAAAATCACATAACATTTTATGCTTTGAAAAATAATAGTTGTATGAGAAGATTATACATAAAATTTAGTAAAAACTAACACTAATCTTCATCAAATGATGCAAATTATACCTTTTCCTACCCTTATACCAATAATTCCTAAAATTGATGTCATTGGCAACAATTGGCTTCACAGTCCTAAAATGTATTCCTTTCAGGAAACATTGTGGATAGATTGGAAAATTACCACTTCAAAAATCAAGAGACATGAAAAAAAAAACAGTTTATTGGGGAGGCAGGGTGGACACATCTATTGGTTATGAGGAAGAAACAGAATATGTGTGTGTGTATACATGTACATTTGTATGTGTATGTACTACAGCTGACACTAGTCCTGTGTGTATGTGTGTGTGTGTGTGTGTGTGTGTGTGTGTGTGTAGCCATTTATCTATCACCATTTAGTCTGCCATGAAATAAGAACTACAAATGTATTGACAAATGTGGACAGGTCAGGTTAGTCTGCCATTTCTTCTTCCCACTCTCACTATCCTCTCCTTTATTCCTTGACTTACCACTGTCATCTATCTTTTCACAGTTTCTATAGCACATGTACCTCTTTGAATCATAGCAGATACTGAACTATACTTAAATGCCATTTAGAAAGTCCCAGTTGTACCACTCTTCTTGTAAGAATGTTAGTGTCAAATCCTGTCCTAAATCTTTTCCTTTTGCCCTTCAAACAATGGACAGTGCTCCAAAAGGCATCACAGAAAAGGATAGTGAAACCAATAAATATTTTCCATGAAGGGCAGCATCCAAAGGAATGTAAGCTTTTGAGTGGCCCAAGATATAAACAGGCACATAACATGTAGGAATGTGAACAACATCATTTCTTTTGATGTCTTCTAACTAAAGTACAATTGCAGATATTAAAGAATATCTAGGAAAGAGTCATGAAACATCTCGAAAAAGTTTTGCAAATAGACATATAAAGAAAGGAGAAGGGGCAAGAAGAGAGGAAAGAGGAAGGGATTCTTATCTCTGAAGGAATTACTACGAGGAGCATGCTAAATTTAAGTAAAACTTCCATTGTGCTTTATATTTACAACTGAAAGATGGCAATGGTTTTCCATTGACACATGCTCCTTTGAAGATTTGAATAAATGTTCAACAATGTTGACCTATAACCAGGATGTCACAGGCTGATTACCCACAAGTTGATAACATCCAATTATTTTGTGCATAGGAAAGGTAATTTTTATCAGTCTTATTAGTGAGATTTCCCTGTTTTGTACTACCTGGAAATATGTCATTTATTATTCTTAAACTGTTACGGGTAAAACTTTTTTTCCTCCAAAGGCAAAGTCTTATAAATATTCCATAAATCATATTGTGGCCCATATAGGATGTCAAGAATTTTGATGTGGCCTTCTAGAAGTTGACGTTTCATATTTATATCACAAATACTAATGTAGGCAAATCTTCATTTTGATCTAACACATTTTACAATTCACATATATAAAAATATATGATAGATTTTTAAAATTTTAATTTAAGAAATGTATACTTCAGGAGTTCTTCAAAAAATATGTTCATCCTGCACAGATATTTAAACCTTGAATGTTCGTGAAGATAAATGAGGAAAGCAATTTTTGTGTAAGGAGGAATAGCCCAATTTGAATATTACATCTGTATACATTGCCCAATTTGAAAAATGTTAGAAAAATTTATGTGAAGCATTTCAAAGACTGTCAAACATAAAATATCATAAGATATACTTCAATGAATCTGTAATCTCAACAATGGAGTACATCCTCCACCAAGGCATTCCACAATACATTCATGTCTTCTTGTCTTATGTAATTCTTATTCATTTTCTTTCATAGATCATATAAACAACTTGCTGAAGGCTTTCTTCTAATTTTTTTTTAATGTATATCTTGTGGATATGGATAGTTGTGTAGCACTCAGACACCTTTGTAATATGGCTGACCCAACATATTTCATATCATCCATTTCCTTGACTGCATTTCCTTTGTTCTCATGCTTTTCTTCAATCTCTTACATGAGGTGACTCTTATTGCCTAGATCAAACTCTCTCCATATGTGCACTTGATCCCATCTCTTCCCTTCTCTGAAAGATTACCTCCTTAATTGTACCTCTTCTTTTCAACCTCTTCCTATCAACTGGTTCCTTTTTGGCTGTCTTCAAACGTTTCCAAATTGCCCCCATGTTAACAACAAAAACAAAACAAAACAAAAACTTCAGTAGACATTACCATCCCCTCAAGTTATTATTCTATATATCTCTTCACTTTCTCAGTTAAGCTCCTTGAAAAAGTTGTCTGCATTTGCTGCTTCCACTTCCTCTTCTCTTATTCCTCAGTCTTTTTTTTTAAATTATGCTTCTGATCTCATTATTCAATGAAAATTTCTCCCTCCAAATTTACCTGTGATCACTTCATTACTGATCTGAAGGTCTTTTCTCAGTTGCAGTCTTTCTCAACCTATCTGCTGCAATTGACACAATGAACCACCCTCTCCTCCTGGATAATCCCTTATCTCTGGATGTTTTTGACATTACCCATTCCTGGATCACCCCTAATCTGTTTGAGCATTCCTCACTAACTGTTTTGCTGACTCATCATCTTATCATGCTCAATAACTGTAGATTTTCCCTAAGATTCTGTTCTGGGAACTCTTCTCTTTTCCCTTTAAAGTCTTTTCTTGATAACTTCATGAGCCCCCGGGGGTTTAATTATAATGGCTAGGATGATGACTCCCATATCTCTATATCCAGTCCTAATATTTGTCTTGAGCTTTAGTCTGACATCAGGCAATGAATATTTATTAAACACCTACTATATGCCAGGCACTGTCCTAAGCATTGGAGATACAAAAAGAGGCTAAAGGTACTCCTTGCCCTCAAGGAGCTCACAATCAGCAATTACATATTGCATATTTCAAACTAGATGTTCCCAGATATCTTAAGCCTAATATATATAAAACTGAACTTATTAATTTTTTCCTAAACCTTCCTCCCCCTTCCAAACTTCCACATTTATGTTGAAGTCACTATGATTTTTCTATTGTCTCAGGTTTATGTCAGCATTGTCTTGGGGTCCTCACTCTTCCTTTCCACTAATATAAATCAATTACCAAATCTTGCCATGTCTGTTTTCAAGACATTTCTAATCCTACCCCTTCTTTCCACATATTACCTTAACCCAAACTCTAATTGTCTCTCACCTAGACTATTGCCATGACCTCTTACTTGGTCTTCCTTGAGGCTCTCACTATTCCAGTCTATTTTATATACTAAACTGATTTTCCACAAGTGCAGCTTTACTATATTATAACCCCTACTCAGCTTATTTCAGGGGCTTACTATCATCTCTAGAATGTAATATATAGTTCTCTATTTAGTTTTTGGGCGAGGTTAGGTGGCACAGTGGATGGAGGAGTGCTGATCTACAGTCAGGAAGATTCATCTTCCTGAGTTCAAATCGGACCTCAGACAGTAGCTATGTGACCTTAGGCAAGTCACTTAACTCTATTTGTCTCAGTTTCCTCTTTTGTAAAGTGAGCTGAAGAAGGAAATGGCAAAGCACTCCAAGATCTCTGCCAAGAAAATCCTAAATAGGGTCATGAAGAGTCATACACAACTGAAAAATGACTTAACAACCAGAAATTTAGCTTTTAAATACTTACATAACTTGGCCCCAATCTATATTTCAGACTCATTGGTTATTACTACCCCTCTTATACTCTGCTATCCAGCCAAATTCACCTTTTTGCTATTCCTCATATACAACTCTCCATCTCCCATCTCTTTGTCTTCACACTGGATTTCTTATATACCTGAAATACTGAGGAAGTCCTCATTAGCTGTGCCTGAGAGGCTTTTTTTTCTCCCTTAAGATAAAATTCAGGAACCGTCTTTCACATGAAGTCTCTCCCAAATGCTGGTCCCCTCGCTCCCAAGCCACCTTGTATTTAACTATTTTGCAATGATTTATGTTAATGTTTTATATATGCTTTCTGTCTTTCCCATTGAAATGTAATTTCTTTGTGAGTAGGTACTAAATTATTCTTTGTATTTGAATCCATAGTAAGTACTATGGTGCCTGGAACATAACAGGTAGTTAATAAATAGTTGGTGATTCATTGATTGCATTCATTACTCCATTTTTAATGCATAAATAATAACCAGTATACTCTGGCTATCTTCCATGCATTTTATTTATTTCACTGTTCAGTAGGTTATATATATTCTATGTAAATATATAATATGTTACATGTTAGACACATATAACTATATATATATAAGTTACATAATGTTATATGTTATATAATTTATAATCTTAGCTGCATACATACACTTTTTCAATAAGTTTAGATTTTTGCATTATGCATGTAGTTTTTAAATAGAGACAACAAATGGAATGTACATTTTAACAATGTTTCTTTGTCTTACACAAACATAGTCACAGATATTGTCTATCACCATTATCCAATGGTTATTTTGTAAAGGCTAATTATGTTGCAGGATGCATGCAAGATATGGAGTCAGAGGATCTGTGTTCAGATCCCAGCTCTCCTATTTACTGGCCCTGTGCCTATGGGCAATTTCCACATCCTATTTCTGGAGTTCAGTTCCCTCATCTGTAAAAAAGAATGTTGGAAAAAGTAATTTCAAGAGTTCCTTCCGTTTCTAAAACCTTTATTCATATGTTCAACAACTTCATGTGATAAATTGTTCTTGGAATTGAATGCTAAGAAAAAAAGGTCTCATTAAATGAAATTATAGCATTTCCCTGTATTATACAATGATAAATAGGTAACTTACCATGTTTCCTTTATTATTTTGGTTGTTGGGAAAATCAAGGCAAAATTCATTGTTCAGCTGAAGTAGCTAAGTTGTCCCAAATACCCAATGTTATGTATTACTCTCCACTTTTTACTTATTGTGTGTCTAATTTCATTAACCACCTAAACTTCTCTATGGAAGTTGGTGTGAATAAAAATAAACAAGTAAACCTGCCTTTCTAAGTAAATAGTGCACATGAGAAAGCAAGCAAAGGATCTAGTACACTGGGAACTAGGTTAGACACAACACTGCTGAAAAGATAAAATTAAACAAATATTTATTTATTCCTAGGCTATAGTTTTATGAACTGAATCAAATGGGGTGGATTTTTCTGTGGAAAATATTCATATCAGTATTATTTTTAAAAAACCTTAGGCTGACCAACTGCTACTTTGTCAGGGGCATTATGAGGAGGAAAAGGGGAGAAGCATCTTCATACATCAACAACTATTGATTGATTACTGAGACCATTTCTTCTACAACTCTATAGATGATTCATTTTGGCAAATAGTCATTTGCTACTGTGTGCAATACATTCATTCTATAAAATATGACAACTGACAAAGCCAGATTTAACTTGGAAGACTGCATTAGGACAAAGAAGTTTTAGAAGTTTTGTGACTTTTCATAGCATTTAATGTAAAAATTCATCTATTCTACCTAACCACTTTATTCTATATTTAAGTTAATTCTGGAGAGGCTCTGTGAATTGAACAAGATCACAGAGGTAAGATTTACACATAGGTCCCAGGACTCCAAATGAATTGTTCTCTCTACTCTAATATGCTGTCTTTCAAAATGTCATTGCTAATTTTTAGATTTAGAACTACTGTGATCTCAGTTAAACTCTTAGGAATGAGTAGTGGGATCAGACATTTCAAAGCAACTCTTCTAACTTGATGAAATTAAATTCATAAGTTTTTAATGCCTAAATTTTCCCTGCAATGGGGAATAGAATAAAATAAATGAAATCCACATGTAATCTCAAATCTAGCTACTTCCTCATTCAACATCCCTTCTTCAATAAACATTTATTTCTTCCTTCAGCAAGGCCTTTGGCAAGTTATTAAAACTAGAGAAGGACTTCTACCTCCTTCATTTTCCATGTCTACCTTAGTTTGAAAAGGTAATGGAGAATGAAATGGCTAAAATACAAGTGAAAAAAAAGCAGGAGAAAGAAGCCACCAGCTCAGTAATCAGCCTTGAATAATCACGCATTAACTGTGTGAGCTGAAGCTAACAAGTTACCATACTGAGGGCAATGCCTTAAGGACAGCAAGCTATTTCTTCAGCTGCTGTTTCTACCTTTGTTTCAAGAGACTTGAGACTGCGATGCTGAAGGCAATTTTACAGAACTAGTGCCATCCTAAAAGGCTGCCTGTGAATCACTCCTGGTCAGACTGTCACATGGTCTGATGTCAGTGGGTCCTATTCCTATTGGGTTTTTTTTTTTTAAATCTCAGCTTCATGGAGACAAAAAAAAAAATCCTGAGGCACAAGTCACAGCACACTTTGTAAAAGTTTGTCTTGTGTAAACTCAGCTTTCGAGCCAACCATTGGGATTTAACTGTAGCTCAGAGAAAGGGTTTGTCTTCATTCTGCCAAGTCTACAGACAAACAGTAACACACTACAAAGCTCAGGGAACTTCTTTCCTTCGCACATCATTAATTTTGCTGAAGACTCCCCACCTCCTCCCATTTCACCACCACTACCACCACCACCACCACATTTGCCACCATATGCTGTATAGAAAGAAAATAACCCCAAATCACGATTTTACCTTAGACTATTTTTTAGACACAAACTACTCTGACAGAATCTCTTTATGTGTAAGTTGGGTGAAATATAAGCATTTAACTCTACATCGAAAGCTAACCTTTCAAAACAATGGAAAGAGAATTAAAATAAGACATCTTTTAGTACCAATTTTACTCTACTGTGAAATGAAATATCTTTCAAAAATAACTGCTTCACATCCAAAGGGCATCTTCTCATGTGCACATACCAATTTTTCACCACATGACACCTCCATCAAGAGAACTGAAATTCTAGACAAGATAGTTTTAATGTGCATGGGAAAAGGTTCCTTTCAAAAATTTCTTGTGAAATAAGTAGTGTCGTTCTAGTGGAGGTAGGGAAGGGAAATGGAAAGGGGAAAAATCAACTCCATTGTGGTCTAGAGAATTATAGGGTCTGTACAAGCAGTGGAGCTTACAGAGCCTGTTGCTGTGGATAGAATTCCCAAATGAGCAGATGTTTCCAGAAATCACTGACAGAACTTCTAGCCAATATTATATAGAGATGACTAGGAAAGTGACAATTTCTTCAGTTAAGGAAACAGCAGGATAGTCACCAGGCTTCCTGTAAGCAGAGTAAATCTCAAGACATATTTTTTTTTCAGAAGTATTAGTAAAATTATTGCCAAGGAAGATTTTCATTGATTTGCATAGTATAGAAAGTATTGCACAAAAGAGATCCTCTGTAGGAATTACTGTCCTAGCAGAGATCATGGCTCTATCATGAATTTCCTTGGCATCGTAAAATGGAAAATATGAATAGACATCAGTACAAATTCAACCAAGCTGATGCTTCTCACTCTCGACTCAAACATTTGTTCATGGTAAGCCAATAAATCTCAATTCTTCTACCCTTACCCCAACCAATTATGAGCTAGCAAATCTACTGGGGGAGAGGAAGAAAGAGAGAAAAAGATGGAAGGGAGGGAGGGAAGGAAGGAATGAGGGAGGGAGAACTTGAGACAATGAGAAGACAAACCATACACAAGAATGAATTAATCACTACAGCTACTCACTGACCCTTCCCAATCTGAATTCTTATTTTCCTTTAAGCCCTCAAGCACTGTTCTGCCTCCAGAAATTTGGCCTCACTATATTAAAGTGATTCATTTTGCCTCACATAGTTTTAATATGTGATTATTCATAGCTATTCTGTCAATGAATCCACGATCTGCTTGATGTAAGCCTTCTCTCTAAAACGGCACATCATAATATCTCCATGTCTTATCGTGAATGTTTCTTGCCCTTGACATCTGAAATCCTCTTATAACCTACCCAGAACATGCTAGAGGTATTCCACTAGGTATTTTGACATTTGGAGAGGGGGAGGGATTAGTGCAGCCCCTGGGCTTTCCATCTGTTACCTCCTTGCTCTCACTAAATGAAAAGCCCATCTTCTTTTCCAATCACACATTACCTGGATTACTTGGATGATATATTTGATTCCACTTCTTATGTCCAAATAATCCTTAGCTTAATACTGAAGCCTATTATCACTCATTCTCTATCATTGCAATGGGGTCAGACAACATGTTGATTCCTTTAAGATTTTGGTGTTACAGGATTTGAGAACATATAGCTTCCTATCACTAGAATAATGTTGGTAATAAAAAAAATGGTTTGGGATGACAAAGAAGGTTTCAACATCTCAAAACACTATGAAGGTTCCCAGGAACAACCCTGTCCTGTCCCTTCTAGAGATTCCATCCTAGGTACACTTCATCATCCATCTATAGGACCTGCTTTTATCAGCACAGATGCATGAAGAGATTTAATCAATATGACTGGTGAGCTCTGCATCCAATTCTGTATTCACGGTATCATGGGGTTTTAACATGGAAGACAGCTTAGAGACTGTCCTCATCAAATCTGCTAAATTCAATAGATCAGGAGATGGAGGTCCAATGACTTGTTTAAGACCTACAGGTAATAATAAACATGAGCTCCAATTGAATGTCTAATGACTTCAAATCCAATACTCCTTCCACTAAATTACACATTGTTGCCTCATTGAGCTTGTAGTTCATTAAAACAATTATTTGTGTTTATATACGAATTATTGGGCTGATCTTTTTTGGTTGATTATGAATTTTGTTGAAATGGTCTTATAGCTAAATGGGAATAATTATGTAGCACGGTATCATCCAAGAACAAGGACATTAGAGAATTTCATTTTTAGGGAAAGTTTTCTTCTATTTGGACTCTACACAAAACACACACCATATTAGAGGTTATCTTGAAGGTTTCTTAAGGCTTAAAGTCTATTTTTCAGGGTTAGAACAATGTTACTTTCAATATCACTTGTGGGAACAGGTGATATTGTCAGACATCTCAAATAGAGTCTTCGAAACTGGTAAAATGAAACTGATAAATTTTCAACTCCCATACATCCACTGTGGTGACAGACAACAGAATTAATTAATACATGGATAAGCTTTAAACTTTAATATAAATCTTTTCATATCTTCATTCAGCAAACTTTTATTCAAATAAAAATAATTTTACATATTGATTTAAAACTGATAATCACAGGATCAGCAAACAAATTATCTTTGTGATTGAATCTATCAAGGATTATGGTGTGGTATAAAGATATAAATAACCATTAACTATGTGGGCATGGTTCCTCCTTTAAGGAGGAATTGTGTTCTAGCCAGTCAAGTTTATTAATAATATTATTATTAATTATTAATATTGTTAATGTGTTAATAAAAATGAACACAAGGAGATATGTTCTCTACATTTTAGTTAATCACATGATGGTGAAGATATAGGTGGTGGTAAGATATAATTTGAAAATCATTGCTTTTTTTCTGTTATTTTATAAAAGATGTTTATGTAGCTCACTTTCATAAAGATTTGGTGGAAATGAGAAGGAAGTCATTTGGATTGGTAGTTACTGACATTCTCTTGACCACTTTTTAGAGATGATAATACAGTTCTAACTTTTCCAACTGTTTTGTAACTTCTCTTCCTTCAGATATCTTAAAACACAACCATTCTCATATACTTCTTTGAATTCCTATGGGTTTTGCATATCAGACTTTTACCAGAGACATTTTATGTGATTTTTCTCAACCTATGTGTATACATGTATATATGTACACACACACACACACACATATACAATTCACATTTATTAAATATCTATGATACGCCATTACATTTATTTTGCTCAGGCAAATGTACTCATTGTTCAGTAATCAAATTTTTCTAGTCGTATATTTTATGATTTCCTTTATCCCAGGCCTGGTTGTGAATTCTTTGCCTATAATCAGTCATTGAAATAATCTTTAATGCAAAAGAGGTGTGTACGTGTGTGGGGGTGTTCCTGGAAAACAACACTGTAAGACAGGTTATAGGAACTCAGATGCCACTAGGGAATATTACAGGCATGCAATACTCTCCATTGCCCCACAATTCCAGAGTTAGTTTACATCTGGTGGATCAAACACACAGTAGAATGTATACTCTGATTGAAGGTCCAAAGGTCATTCAGGGATCAAATCTATGTGGAGTTTTTAGACAAACAACTGATATGGTCCAAATAGGAGACTACTCCACTGAGATGAGACATTGGGATATTGTGGGCAATTGAAATGAGGGTGCACTCTGAATTGCCTAATAAAGAATGATGGAAGGGTGGAGCCATGATGGTGGAGTGAAAGCAGTAACTTGCTTGAGCTCTCCCCCAAACCCTTCCAAATACCTGTAAAAAATGACTCTAAACAAATTCTAAAGTAGCAGAATCCACAAAAAGACAGAGTGAAACAAATTCTGATCAACCTGGATGGTTGATCAGAAAGGTATATTGTGCTGGGCTGACAGCAGAGCACAGTGTGGCATGGGCACGCAGGCCTCAGTGAACCTGGAGCAGGCTTCAGAGGACTGAATCACGGGCAGCTGTGGTGGCTTCCAGACCTCTCAACCCATGAATGCCAAAGACAACTTAGAAGGTCAGTGGGAAAAGTCTATTTCTGCGGTGCTGAGAAAAGAACGCAGGGTCTCAGCTCCAGTTCCCCAAGAGTGTGGCCCTGGTGGAGCAGTTGCCTCCTGAGCTTCCAGCCCACAGACTGAGGGGAAATTGAGCAGCTGATAAGAGGGGGATTGCAGGGATCTCTTTGCCAGTGCTGAGGCAGGAATCCCTTGCTTTCCTGTGCTTGGATCTGGGTCACAGTTCTAGGTGGCGGTCCTGGGGCAAGAAGGAATGCTGGAATGGTGGAGCTTGCAGTGTCTGTGGAGAGGAAACCTTCCTCAGTTATAGGACAGAAAGGAGTACTTGTGGGTCACTAACAGACCACAGCATAGGCCAGGAAAAGAGTAAACACCTTGCTCCTTATCATAACACCTTGGAATAGCCGAAAATTTACAGGTCCCTACAAGTATCTCTGAAAACAGCTGCATAACCCCCCGAAGCTTGGGACAGTATATTCTCCACACTGGGTACCTTAACAAAGAGTTTAAAACTCAAGTAATTAGCCGGGATCATGAGCAAGCAGCACAAACAGAGTCAGACTATATTATCTTACTTTGGTGACAAAGAAGATCAAAACATGCAACCAGAAGAAGACAACAAAGTCAAAGCTCCTACATCCAAAGCCTCCAAGAAAAATAAGAATCAGTCCCAGGCCTTGGAAGAGCTCAAAAGGGATTTTGAGAAGCAAGTAAGGAAGTAGAGGAAAAACTGGGAAGAGAAATGACAGTGATGCAAGAAAATCATGAAAAACAAGTCAACAGCTTACTAAAGGAGACCCCAAAAAATACTGAAGAAAATAACATCTGAAAAAATAGCCTAACCCAAATGGCAAAAGAGGTCCAAAAAGCCAATGAGGAGAAGAATGCCCTAAAAAGAAAAATTGGCCAAATGGAAAAGGAAGTCCAAAAGATGACTGAAGAAAATACTTCCTTAAAAATTAGAATAGAGCAATTGGAAGCTAGTGACTTTATGAGAAATCAAGACACTATAAAACAAATCCAAAAGAATGAAAAAATAGAAGACAATGTGAAATATCTCATTGGAAACACAACTGACCTAGAAAATAGATCCAGGCGAGAGAATTTAAAAATTATTGGACTACCTGAAAGCCATGATCAAAAAAAGAGCCTAGACATCATCTTTCAAGAAATTATCAAAGAGAACTGCCCTGATATTTTAGAACCAGAGGGCAAAATAGAAATTGAAAGAATCCACAAATCTCCTCCTGAAAGAGATCCCCAAAGGAAAACTCCCAGGAATATTGTAGCCAAATTCCAGAGTTAAAAAAAAAAAGAATGATGAATGAGGGACAGAGATCTAGGAATTTCCAGCCTGACTGTGTCACAGAATAAAAGAGGCAGGGTGTAAGGGGAAGAAATGTCTAGTCTTTGAGTCAAGATCATCTCAGCAAACATGCATGCTCAGGGCTAAGGCTGAATTAGTCAAACCACTTTTACTAGTTTACATCTTCCATTCATTGTGTGTGTGTGTGTGTGTGTGTGTGTGTGTGTGTGTGTGTGTGTGTGTGATTTTTTTATATGTGGATTGTTTATATGTTTGGACTTATTATGTAACATGACATGAGACACTGATATGAACCTATTTTCTACCGGAAGTGTTAGTGAACTGAATCCCTGTACCAACAGTGTATTTCCCTAGTTTATTTTATGGTTCTACTTTTATATTTGTTGTGCAGTAAATAACAGCTTTGAAAACTATTGTTTCATTAATATCATTTGAAAACTCCTAAGGCTATCCCCATTCATTACAATTATGACTACAATTATGAATAATAACAATATCTAACATTTATATAGAATTTACTTAGTGCCAGAGACATTGCTAAGTGCTTTACAATTGTGTTTTTCATTTGATCCTCACAACAACCTTGGGTGGTAGATACTATTATTACCCACATTTTACATAAGAGGAAATTTAGACAAACAGAAGTTAAGTGACTTCCTCCAGGGTCTCACAGCTGATAAGTGTCTGAGGTCAGATGTAAACTCATGTCTTCCTGACTCTAAGCCTGGCATTCTATTAACTATTTTTTCACCTATCCTTTAAAACTCTTGACTTTTGCTCCTACCTATGAATTTTGAGATTTTCTTTTGCCTGATGGTATAAAATTTAGAATTTGTTTAGCATACCAATAAATCTATAGATTTGTGTTTTATCATCATTACATTGTCATTCCCAATCATAAACACTGAACATTCCACCAATTATTTAGATATTCCTTTATTGTTTCAGGAAAGAGTATTTTATAATTTTATTTATTCAAGTCCTTTGTGTATTTTGTTATACTCAGTTTAATTCAATAGACATTTATAAAGATACTACTAAGTGAAGAGCAATGTGTAGGTGCTGGGGATACAGAGAAAAAAATGAAACCATCCTTAACATTGAGTAGTTTATGTTATGCTGCAGTTTGGGGGGGAATCAGTATGTATATTTATAAACAAAATGTGATATAAAATATACACACACAAATAACAAAGTATTAAGAGTGAGAGAGCATTGATATCTAGGGCAATGGTTTCCATTTAACAGTGTTCAAACTCCCTGAGTTGCTCATGATGACAGTAGAAGTGGTTAATGATAAAAATTCTTCAATGATACCTTGAACAATAAATAATTGTCCAATTATGATACAAATATATTTTCTTTAGTGACAAGCATGTAAATGTTTGAACCTGTATAGATGTGTTTTTGTAGTGATTCAAAATCATCATGGTTATACACACAATCATTTAGGTGTTTGGGTATTACATCAAACTCCAACCACTTCTAACTAGGCTCAAGATGTCCTTTTGATTTCTCAATCTGCCTTCAAATTATTTCCAAACTGCCACAAGGTTTAACATTTCAGTGCAAACTAAATATCAAAGAATGATCAGATACATGCACATTCCTCATTTGTATTCTGGTAAATGTAAACCCCTTCTGTTAATCTGTAACTGGAACTCATGAAATTTTGTGGTCAAGATGGCGAGACATCTTGAAATCATCATGGACTATCACAAGTGTTCTGTAGAAACAAATTTTACACTGCCTTTCATTGTAGCAATGACTGTTTTCCAATTTAAACTTACCATCCACTTAAGAAACTTCTTTTAATTCCTTCAGAATGTCCTACATAAAATATTCATAATTATTTTATAATTATAGTTTTGTAATTTCATTTTAGGGTTTTCATAATTATAGATGGAATAAAATTTTATATTTTATAATTATAAGTATTTAATGTAAATGTTAATTTGGAGCTTTTTGAGGTAAAATTATCACTGTTGTTATTGTAAGCACTTCGTGAATAATAATGAATAAGCCTAAAGGAATATCTTAAGTACCATATAGAATTGCCATTGGGGTTCACAACACAGTTTTTGTTGTTTAAAGGTATACACACATACACACACACACACACACACACACATACACACAAAATGTCAGGAACCACTGAGGTAAGGGACCAGAAATGGCCTAATTTAGTGCCTGAGCTATTCTTTCTTTCTTTTTCTTTTTCTTTCTTTCTTTCTTTCTTTCTTTCTTTCTTTCTTTCTTTCTTTCTTTCTTTGTTAGGCAATGGGGTTAAGTGACTTGCCCAGGGTCACACAGCTAATAAATGTTATGTGTCTGAAACCAAATTTGAACTTAGGTTCTCCTGACTCCAAGGCCAGAGCTCTATGTATTGCAACACCTACCTGCCCCTAAGCTGTACTTTCAAAGTAGCTATAGGTTCTACAACTAGAGGAGATTTCATGAGCAAAGAATTTATTGCCTTCTGGCCTACTGGTAATATACCTAGGTTATCATATTGGTAATATACCTACGTTATCAGGTGGCACAGCGATAAAGTGTTTGAGTCTGGGATATCTGAATTCAAATCCAAACTTAGATACTTACTAGCTGTGTGACCCTGAGAAAGTGACTTAACCTTTTTCTGCTTCAGTTTCCTCATCTATAAAATGGAATAATAACAAACCTACCTCCCAGGTTGTTGTGAGGAAAAAAATTAATATCTATAAAACACTTTGAAAACATTAAAGTGCTATGTAATCACTATTGTTGTGGTACTGGTGGTAGTGGTTATTATTTTTATAATTATTAGCCTCTCTGTACTAAATTATCTGGTCCTCAAACAGTAGATACCATCTGCACAAACTCTTTGTAAAAAGTCTCTGCCGACAGAGCCTTTGAGAACCTAGTTTTACTTCCTTGCCATGAGTCATCAAATTAGACATTTTTGTCTAGGATTTTACATATTAAATTACAAACAATATCTAATGGCAGTAAGCACAGCAATGTTCTCTCAGGTACTGCTGCTGTTGGGACAAGTTCCTTAAATCTTGTTGGATTTTCAGTTGCAATATATTTAGCTATTCCTTCAGCCTTGGGCAATTTGTAAATTTGAAAAAAAATATACCTTATATGGGTTTGCCAAGTCATTTTGACATTATTCAAAATTCAACATTTATTAAGCACCTATAATGCAACAGGTAGTAATCTAGGTGCTAGGGGTACAAAAATAAATTTACTGTCCCTTTTCTCAATGGGCTTACTATTGAACAATGCAGGCTACTATATTAGAGACTACTGTTCCAATTGAAACTGATTAATTAATTGTTACTTTATAAGGCATGTCTTAGAAATTTGTTAATAAAATAAATCAAGCTCACCAGCCCATGGTTTACAGACTCTAGCTTCTTCATTTTTTGAAGATATTTATAGCATTTACCCTTTTTCTACTCATATGATTTTATTAAAAGTGGTTTCCCAATTGCATTTCTTCTTCCAAGCATCCCAGGATGCTGTTAATTTAGGTCAGTTGACTTGAATCAATTGAGGGCAACTATTACAGATGCTCTCAATTTATCTTGACTCTTTCTTGAGTTTTTATTCTCTGCTAATAGTGTTTTCCTATCTTTTCTGGTATAAATATCATTCTGTTTAGAAGAGAAAGTTCATCTTCCTGACTCTTGTCCATTAGCATCATCTCCTACAATCTAGTCGGTATACCAAGCCTTCACTGATTGTCCCTTTGTATCCAAATACAGTGCACATTCATTCCACTTCAGTATTCAGCCTTTATGCCATCACTGACCCAACCATACGACATAATAAAAAAATGTCATGAGAACACTTTACCAAATGAAAAGCTTAAGAAAATGGCATTTCTGTTATCTAACAACATAACAATAACAATACAATAATATAAATCTTAACCAGAGTACAGTCAGATTTGCTAAGGGTTGTTATTTACTGTTTATGATATTTGGAGAAAAAAGAAAAGGCTGTCTTTTTGCCTCACCTTCACAAATCATTGGCCTTTCATTCAAATAGAGAATTCTATCTTACCTTCATCTATTCTCTCCATCTTGGAAATCTTATATACTCAAATCTTATCTATGTATATGATTCATAAATCTAGCTCTGATTTCTCATACAATACTATCCAAATTTTGCCAAGCTCCAGACCTACAAGCTACAGTTGCCTTCAGGAAGGGTACCTAACTTGGGGTCCATAGATCTCCAATGGATTCTGTGGATAGATTTCAAAGAATCCATGAACCTAGATTGAAAAAAATACTTCATTTACATGATCCTGTCATTAAAATTGGCAAAAGGATTTGCATCAATTATTTAAAAACATTCTAAAAAGGGTTCCGTAATCTTCACAAGATTCCAAAAGAGGGTCCTTAACATAAAAAAAGAAAAAGTTATGAACTCCTCTCCCACAGGATACAACAGCCTTGATATCACCACTGATGCAACATTCAAAGTATCTAACACCAATCTTAATCTTTAAATTTGCTTATCTTGATGTCATTATCGCAGGTTTTGGCATCACCCATTCATGCATCCTCTCATGTCTGAAATCTTGGGGTTATCTTTGCCTATTCCCTCTTCTTCTTCTTCTAATATCTAATCTTTTCCCAAGTCCTGTTGATTTTACTTCTGTGATTCTACTTGTATTCCTCCTCTCTATTTCCCATTGGTATCATCTAATTATAGGTCCTTATTAACATTTGTTTGAACTATTGAACTAGCATATTAAGAGGGCATCCTGCTTCCACTTTCTCTCCCCTCTAAGCTATCTTTAACAATTCTACCATACTAACCATTCAAATACATAGACCCTTCACTGGCTTCCTGTTTTCTGCACAACATTACAGGTGTTCAATGCAGATACAGAGTACGTACAAAATGACACATGTATGTTTTATATTATCAGAATGCAAGCTACATAAGAACAGGGAGTGAATCTTAGCTAGACTCTCCTTCCCTCAAGTTTAGCACAAATCTGTCTACAGTAGGAACTTCATAAAAACGTGTTAAATGCAAATAAATAGAATTTAGAGTTGGAGAATATTTTAGAGTCATGTAATCTAAATTCTCAGGCAATCTATTAAAGCTACCCTACAGCACCCTCCCCCATCTACACACACACACACACACACACACACACACACACACACACACACACACGACAACAACACTCTGCTTAGAGGAAAAACAATGAAAAGAGAGACCACTGGGATCACTATCTATTCAAAACTCTTAATTAGATACACGTTTTATGGAGCCTCGAGTCAGTTAGATGGCAGACTGGATAAAGGCCTGGGTTTGGAGTCAGGAAAGCTTGTGTTCAAATGCAGCCTCAGATACTAACTATTTCACCCTAGACATGTTACTTTAACTTCTTCGAACTTCAGTTTCCTCATATGTAAAATGGGGAAGATAATAGTACCTCTCTCCTAAGGTGGTCCTGAGTTAAAAATGTGGCCTTAGACACTTACTAGCTGTGTGACCCTAGGCAAGTCATTGGTCCCTGTGTGCCTCAGTTCCTCATGTGTAAAATGAGTTGGTAAAGGAAATGAAAAACCACTTTAGCCTCTTTGCCAAGAAAATCCCAAATGGGGTCATAAAAAGTTGGACATGACTTAAAAATGACTAAACAACAACTCTGAGTTGCTATTAGAATAAAATGAAATAGCATTTGTAAAATGCTTTGCAAACTTTAAAGCACTATATAAATACTGTTATTGTTGTTATTTTTATAATTTTCTGAGCAATCATTTTCCCTTTTACTACAATATTCCAGAAAACTAAGGACACATTGCAATAAATAGAATATGTAAATTAATTTCAGTTTTTATGAAGCTCTCATTTCAAAAGATTTTAGAGATATAAGGAAACTTTAAAAGACCTTAGTTCAAAATGTTTATTTTAGAGGCAACCCCCCCCCAACATATTTTAGATTGATTTGCCTAAAATTACAAAAGTTAGACTTTCTAACCATAAATTTAGTGCTCTCTCCACTATGCCATGATCTTATAGATGTGTTACAATAAACATGCTTCATTATCCATATTGTCTTCAAAGAGGCATATTAGACAAGTTTATTATATCAAAGTAACATTAATATGATTTATATTTAATGCCACAATTACCATGAATTCTTAAAAAATAGATTTTCCAAAAATCATTAGGCATAGAAAACACTTATTTGGTCCATCCAATTTATCATTTTCCTCTCAATTATCATTCCCCATCTTAAAAGAATAAAGGTAGGGACCACTGGGACTTATATTCTGATGAGATAGAGAAAAGAAAAATAAGCATATATAGTATAATACCATTTGGTAAAGGAGTATTCCAAGATTTCCCAGAAAGACATAGTACCATGTAGTATCACACAACAGTAATATAAGGAAAAGTCAGGTAAAACTCAAGTGTGGTATAGTTTACTGTAGTATATAATGTTCCATTATTTTAAGCTTTTAGATTCATTCCCCACAGACTACTCTAGGTCATTTTAGGGCCTAGGCTAATAAGGCAGTGACTATTTTCACAGCTGTTGTAAATCATTAAAAGTTTTATTCTTCAACATAGTCTCCACTCGGTCACTTATCCTCAAATCTCTAGTGATTTCCTGTCCTGAGCCTGAGGTTGAACAAAGAAATGGGGCAATTGAAATGTTAAGGCTATTGGTAGCTCCCCTTTATTCCTTTTAATTCATAGTACTTATTTTTTTCTCTTAACAAAGTTCGGTAATGCATACAACTGATCAAAGGATGAAAATATAGATTTATAAATATCCACCAATTAAAGAAAATCTAGAAAAAAATTGTCAGCAGACTCTATGAGAATAAACAAGTATGTATCCTTGGAAATATGGTCTTGGGTCATTAAAATAAGCCAAGCAGAAATAAAACATCAAGAAAATACTAGGGTTCTCTAAGAAATCAAGAATATATACATTAAGGTAATCAGAAATTGAACCTCCTGGAAAAGATCCTTTATGCCTTGTGATTCGAAAAAATAAATAATCTTTGGTCTGCACCAAGGAAGAGGGAAGAAGTAAGGAGACATAACCCAGCAGGAGTAACCCAGCATTATTTCTATCTTCCCTATGAAATGGAAAATCTGGTTTTTATTTTAAATCTGACCAGAGCTCCATAAACAATTAACATTAAAAAAAAACTTATCTTAAACAAATGGATACATTCTTGAACTTTATAGGGTTTAGTTAAAATCAGTGGGCCCACTGGATTAAATAGTTATTATATAGAAATGCAGCATTTTATGAAAATATAAGGTTTTATTATAAATATCTCTTATTCAAATAATAAGATCTTAATTGAAAGAGCGCATCCATGTTCTTGGGTTCCATATAGAAACTGAGGCCCCCAGACCTTGTTAATGTTATCTCCTGCATGCATAGATTCCATTAGTCTGCTTGGCTGATACAACCTATTCTCATGGGAAATTCAGGAAGCCTAATTCCTGCAGAACTGTGATGTTGTTTAATTGCCTTAAATGTCTATGGAGCACTTGTGGACACTGTGCAGTTGTTCCCAATATACTAACATGGTTGGGAGCCTTTTATTGGCCAAACACAGCGGGAGCCATTATCTTTCTTTGGGATTGTCTTGGTAAAGATATTGGAGTGATTTGCCATTTCCTTCTCCAGATCATTTTACAGATAAGGAAACTGAGGCAAACAGGGCTAAGTGACTTGCCCAGGGACACACAGCTAGTAAGTGTCCAAGGCCAGATTTGAGCTCATGAAGATGAGTCTTCCTGATTCCAAGCCCTGTGCTCCATCCACTATGCCACCTAGCTGCCCTAGCTTCCATTAAAACCTGACACTTGAAGCAAGCACAGGCTGAGCTGAGTATAATGGGGTGATTCTAAAAAAAACAAAAAATAAAACTGTGTAGGGAGAGATAAAAAGCAGTAATTATACAAATACAGAAAAAGAAAGTGGGGCACAGGGCGGGTAGTGCTGGAATCTTACTCTCATTGGGAATGGGTTAAAAAGCAACAGCGTATATATCTAGAAGGGCATAAAAATCTTCTAAATTCAGAAATAAATAAGAGGGCAATGGGATAGAATGGGGGAATAGGATGAGGGAGGGACTCTTAAAGGGGTGAGTAGGTTAAGGAAAAGGAGGGCAAGGTAGTAGGAAGAAGTAGAACAGAAGAGTGAGGGGGGATAGGGTAAATAGTGTGAGAAGGATAGTGAGGGGAAGGAGGAAAATATACAACAGGTAATTGTAGCTTAAAATGTGAATGAGACAAATTTACTGATAAAATGGAAATGGATAGCAAATTAAAAATTGAATTCAACAACATGTCGCTTTTAGGAAACATAAAAATGACAGATTTGTGAAAAGATAAAATAAAGGGCAGAAGTAGAATTTCATTTGTAAGAAACAAAACACAACAAAACAGAGATAGTGATCTCAGACCTTTAACTTCATCTCAGACAAAGTTAAAGTTAAAATAGATTTAATCAAAAGTGAAAAATGGAGAAATTATACTAAATGCCAGAAATATTATTCAAAATTGTTTTGGACCATTTAAAATACCTAGGCAGTATAAAATACCTGAGCATATGGCTGACAACACAGACACAAGAACTATATGAACATAAACATAAAACACAAATAAACTCAGATCTAAATAATTGAAGTAATATTTATTGTTCATGGGAAGGTAAAGTCAATATAATTTTAAAAATGACAATTTTACTAACTAATCCATCTATTCAATGTCATCCCAATTAAATTACTAAAAATTATCTTACTGAGAAAAAATAATGAAAAAGTCAATTTGGAAGAATAAAAGGTCAGGAACTTCAAAGGAAGCAGGGGGAAAAATATAAAGGAAGCAGATTCAGCAGTATCAGACCTTAAACTATATTATAAGGCGAGAACATTGTTGAAATGTAAAAATAATCATTTCAATTATTTTAAATTAAAATTTTCTTACATAAACAATACCTATCTATCAAAGAATAGAAGGAATACAGAAAATGGGGGGAAAACTTTCACAGACAATCTCTCAGATAGAATGTGATTTGGTTGACTATTGCTGCGGTGTAGGAAAGAATGAACTGGTTGATTTAGGAGAAAAAAGAAACCCCAACAAGGAAAGACTTGGCCTTTGAAGGAAGATGCTATCCACCTTCAGAGAAACAGATGATAGAAGGAAATAAGCATAGTATGGTCTTACATATGAGTATGAGAGTGTATGTGTATGTTAGAGATATATGCAGATATATCCATGTTTCATTGTAACCTTCTTTAGGGGGATGGGGAAAGGAGGAGAAAAATAAAGTAAAATGTATGCATCAGAGAACAAAAGAAAACCAACAAGGAAGTAAAGAAAAGCAGGGCAGCTTTGAAAATAATGTATAATATTTATTACATAGGTTATCTTGTAATGGAAATTCATTGTTTTATATTGAATCCTCTCTTTTGGTCTGCTGTGTACCTGGCAAGTATTTTTTTTTCTTTTCTCATTTCATATTTACTTTAAAATTAAAAAAAAAGTAATTACAAGAAAAAAAGACTTGAGGTAGCTACAGCCATATCTTTTGGGGGGGTTTTCCCTCAAGGGGAGTTCAGTGAATCTTCCTCTCACAGAGCCTGGTGAAGGGAGTTTCAAAAGATGAGAGAGTAAGACACAGAAATGCAGAAGTCAGAATACCTGACAGGTTTTGTAACTAGCAAGGCATTGACACCCCAAGGAGAAAAGATCAAGCTCCCATCTTCAGAAGCTAACTTCTAGACCTATGCCAGTGAAAAATGAAATGAGGACTCATCCCACACGATGCCACATTTGGACATGAACTTGCTAGGACTAATGCTATGTAGAAACTGAGATGAGTTTTGAACTTACTCCCCCAGAAACTGAGGTGAAGTAGGAAAGAGCATGGCCTTGTCATATTGAAAAGAATATTTGTACTTTGTTCTTTATATATCTTCAAAGTAAATATGTCTTTGTAAAAGTTAACTGATATTAAGTATTTAAATAGAACTAGGGTGCTAGTTACTAGTTCCCTAACAATGGGAGGGGGAACAGGGCCAGTGGGACTTCTAGCTAGTGGCAGTAAAGAAGAGAGAAAATGCACAAATATTTCAGGTACCCTGGTACGCCGAGGGAGATGCCATAGGCCTAGTCTTTAAGAGATTGGAGCTATATCCTATGCATGAGATTAGAGTAGTTATGTGACTCCTTGCAGAAAGAAGTGCACGATTTCTGAGCTAAGGGAAGATGAAAAACAGTAGAAATGAAATCACAGCTATCTTGTTGTGAACTTGTCTTACTCCACCCTCCCCCCAGCTGTTCAACCACAGCTTTCACATTCCAGGATCATGAGACACTTGTTTGTTGTCATAAGCTATCATTTTTCAAAATTAAGGGTTCCCTTTTTTCAAGGCACCATGTTGTAACTGAATAATAATGTTGACAATTGCTGGATGGTACTGTTAGGAACTAGGGTCATTTTCAAGAAAGGAACATCTTATTTTTCACAATGTCCTAGATCAATAAATAGAAGTTAATACTAAAGCAACCAGAAGTGACTGGAAATGTTCATTTTTGAACTTCCCAGACAGTGGCAAAAATAATTATCTTTAGGATGAAGAGCTCAGTTTGTCTCATTATTATTCTGGAAAGCTACACTGGGCATTTGATGAAATAGTATTGCTGATTTTCAAATCTCAGAACACAGGGAAAATAATTCAAGAATCTAGGTCCTTGTTCTAACCACAGCACCATCGCATTGAATCAGCTTTATAGAATTATACTTGTGACTACACTGCTATAGGAAGCTCCTACATGCGATAAGGTCCTTTATCAATACATGTTGACATCCTCTTGGCAACTTCTAGCCTGCAAAAGTTTGTCTGAAGTAGTAGTGTAAAATCCAAATAGAAATGAGGCCTCCAAATCATAATAAGGATCCCTGAAAGCTGCATGCTGACTTGGAAAACTACATGTTAACATTACGTAAGTTCTATTGTATTTTTGTTTACTAAAAAGAAAAAAAATTCTTTATTTCATTTTAATATGGTTCCTCTAAGAAGTGTTAACCCTTCTAGCCTCAAGCAGAGTTTAAATGAGTTGCCCAGGATCACATGGTGAGAAAAGTATCAAAGGTGCAATTTGAACCCAGGGCTTCCTAGGGTCAATGCCAGCTTTCTCATCACAGCTAAAGAGATTTTAGGAAAAAAAATCATTTTAAAATCTTAATGGAAAATAATTAAAATAGCAGATAGGGTCCTGTCTTTTCCAGCTACTTTCTTCAGTTTAAGTAGCTATTTTAAGTGTCTTGGGGGGAAAAAAAAAGGTTGCATAAATATAGGTTATTATCTTCATCACATTTTCTTCCTCATTAAACTATAAGCTCCCTAAGGGCAGGGGCTGATTCCCATTATTCTTTGTATCACTGGCATCTAGCACAGAGTAAACTTTTGATAAATGTTTGACTTAATTAATTTTCACAGCCCTAGAACCTATTGCAGTGTTTGACACATTTGTTGTTGTTCCGTCACGTCAGTCATGACCAACTCTTTGTGACCCCATTTTGGGTTTTCTTGGCAGAGATTTAGTTTGCCATTTCATTCCCCAGCTCATTTTACAGATGAGGAAACTGAGGGAACAGGTTAAGTGACTTGCCCAGGGTCACACAACTAGTAAGTATCTGAGACTGGATTTGAACTCAGGTCTTCCTGACCCCAGACCCAGCACTCTATCCAGTGTGCTACCTAGTTGCCCCTATCAAGTAGATAAAGGACTTTCAAATGGAAAAATAGAAGAGGTATTAGATAGGCAGAGTCCAGTTCTATGAAAAGGGGGGAAAAACACTTAGAGCTATACAAAATGGAGTGGGATTCCTTAGGAGGTAATGAATTCCTCTTATTGGAGGTCTTTGAGCAGAAGCTTGGCTCATAAGATACTAAATAAATGCCTATTGATTGATCATGATACACAAAACTGTGAGAAAAGCTGAAGACATGGGTGTGGCAAAGCCATATCTGTGATGAGATGCTACAAATTGAACTAGCTCCTTAGAACTGATGAGACATAAAGGCAGACGGGGGTTCTACCTAGAATACTTTAGCCCATTTCCCATTAAAAAAGATGGGGGGGCATTATTATTATTATAAGAAAAACAGATTGTTTTAGAACAAAAATCTCCCACAAGTGGAAATGGCATGATGAAATTCCCACCTCACAACATATATGATAGTTTTGCTGATTGGTAGATACATTGGTTAGATTCTCTTAAAAAGTCCAAATGGATCCACCTATTTTAAAATACCTGCTGAGATAAAATACAGTATGTTTCTGAATGGTGCCATAAAATAGTAGGAAACCGCCATAACTGTAGCAGCTAGTGACCTCAGGACTACCCATCTAACTGTACCACTAAAGGAATAGTGCTCACAGACAATTCCTTCTCACCACCTAATGCTCATGTGCCCAGACATATTTTATGCACCACAGTCTTTGTTCACACTGAGATGCCAAAGACAATTCCATTCAGAGAGTAAAGGCATGGCCTTTGGGCTTGTAATGTATTCATCATCATTGGTGAGTTAATAAATGTTGCCCACAATTATACAATACGAGAGTGCTTCTGCTTAGTCAGGTTACAGATTTCTTTGTGCTAAATTGAGACCTCTTCTCTTCTTTTTCTCCCCTCAGGATAAAATGTTCATTTGTAGTGTCAGAGTTTCATCTGAGGCTACTAATGAGTTTGGGTTCCCAGTGACTACCGCTAATTTTTTTGTCATCTGTGAAAAGGAGGACTAATGAGAAAAAATGAAATTCATATCCTAAACCACTGTTAAGTTTTATCTGTAGTTACCTGGCTGAAAATTTCATAGGATGGACATATATCTCTTTTGTTCATACTCTGCATTAAAGAATCCCACTTCATTTATATAGACATCTGCATCAATGGCGGTAGGGATTTGCCTAGCTTAAGAGCAGAGCTTGTTCGAGGTAAGCAGGAAGGCAGAGCCAGCATCATACACCTTAGTACAAAAAAAATACACATGCATGAAGAGCAGTGGCAAATTGTGCCAACCTTTGTTCATTTTAAGAGCACTGGATTTGAACTCAGAGCATATGAGTTCCAGTCCTAGCTGTGCCATTTAATGCCTGTGTGACTTTGGGCAGGTAGCTTAATTCTAGTTTCCTCATCTGAAAAATTAAATGGCTGGATTAGGTGATGTCTAAGGTCCCTTTCAGCTTTTAATGAATGTCCTATTCTTCTGATAATCCAGAACTTCTGTTTGACCTTGTTTCAGAGCTCTTCACCAGCTACTAGAATTCTGTTGAGACTCTGATACTGATTAATGTTTCTGATTCAGACCCTGTCTCCTGCTTCTGACTATTCTATTTGTCACTTCATATCTCTGCTAACTGATCTCTGAGCTCACCACGTATGATGCTACATTTCTCATCCGTCCCCAGCCAGATGTTTCAGGCCATGGACTTTTACTAGTCTTCACCCAGAAGCTTCAGCAGGCATGAACAGAAAGCCCTAGCCCCAGGTCATGGAATAATTCTTGCCTGTTCTCCTTTAGAAAGGGGCTGAGGTTCTTATAACTCTTTACCAAAAAGGAAATCATTAAATAAATCACCCTACAGAAAACAAAACAAAACAAAACAAAAACAACTCATATCATTAGTCTATATATCTCTCTGTCTAGTGGAATTATGTTCCCAAATACATTTGCAGAAATGACTTCTTGTCAGGTCTTACAGAACTTGAATTAGAGAGAAGGTAGATCATCACCATTGTCAGGATCTGATTGATTAGACTAATTTTTCCTTAAAGGCAACTCTCCTCTGCTTTTAGAACAAAAGGTACTAAATCCCATTGTTAATTCAGTAAATGCCAAAGGGCTCTAGCTTTTCCACTGGCTTGGTGGTTTCCTGTATTCAGCAACACAAATAATAATTATCTTCCAATGTTTCATTCTGGTTGTGTCCTGGAAGAGGACCAAAATGACACCACTAGGTTAGAGTCAAGTTATAGTGTGTCTGACTGTGTCTGATCAGACCAATATGAGCTCAAAATGTTCTAACACAGGTCAGGCAAAAATAGAGCCTGTGAACATTTGGAGTGGATCCTCTAAATTTGCACATCTCACATTTCTTTTGAGCTACTTCAATTTTGCTTTGCTTACAGCACACAGCTCCTTCTTTGATGCAGTACACCATGCTCGGCAGTCTTTTCCCAGCATCTCCCATGTCATGCAATCAATTCCAAAGTGAGAATGTTCCTGTATCGCTTCTTCTAACCACCATGTAAGTGCCTTCCTTGATTGAGTTCTCCATAAAATAGTCTGTTAGGCAAGCATAACGATTGGCATTCAAATGACACGGCCAGCCCATTGGAGTTGTGCTCTCTGCAGTAGAGTTTGAATGTTTGGCAGTTTAACTCGAGAAAGGATCTGTGTCCTATAACTTTTCCTGCCAGGTGATCTCCAGAATCTTCCTAAAACAATTCAAATTCACTCCTGTAGCACCCTTCTGGACCCAGGAGAACACCCAGATTTTAGATTCTTTGTCGTTGGTACCATTGAATTATTTTGGTGCTTTAGTTTTAAGCCCCAACCTTTAGGTCTTGTTAGTTTAATATACCTTTTCTTATTCTTTCCTCTGAATAAATCAGAATTTATTGGATATGTGACTTATTCTGCTTGATTACCCTAAACAGCCCGACTTTCTGAATTTCTTCTATTCTCCAATTTAAGTATATTGTCAACACATCATGACAGATCTGCATACAAAGGATCACTGAGCTAGAGTTCGAAATGGAACAAATTAACAGGCTCATTTTACTGACAAGAAAAGTGAGGTGAGACCTCAGCTACAGTAATACTTTCATTGTTTCTAGAAAGGTCATGACAATGTACCTGTGCCTGCACATACCAGGACTGTGAATCCCCAAACAAAAATCTGCTTCCACATTCACCACTGCTCTTTATTATATTATATAAATGTTAGTTCTTTGAGAAAAGGACCTTTCTCCCTTTTGTCTTAGTATCCCCAGCACCTTGAACAGTATTTGGAACACAGGTGGTGTTTAATTCATACTTTTTTCCTCCATTCATTCCTTGCAGTGTTAAAAGCACTCGTATTCAGTTCTGCACACCATATATTTTGGAAAGGACACTAATAAACAGAAGAGAGTAGAAATAAGCCAGAGAGTATGGAAAGGTGGACAAATGGAGTTTTGAAGGACTAGTGTCCATATCACTTGAAGAGCAGTTGAAGGAACTGTGATTCTGGAGAACTGGAGAAGAAAATATTGAAGTAATCATGATAATTGTCTTTAAAGTAGTTGAAAATCTTGCCTTCTCAATGGGTAGGATGAGGGGAAGAAGGAGGGAGATAATTTAGAACTGAAAATAAATTTTAATAGTAATTTTTAAAGCATATTTAAAAGCTGTCATGAAAGTAGAATTATACGTCTGGTTTGCCCCAGAGAGTAGAGTTAGAATCCAGGGGTGAACATTGCAAAAAGGTAATTTTGGGGTTAATCTGAGGAAAAACTCCTTAATAATTAGAACTATACAAACATGTGCTGCTTTATTAGCTATTAGGCTTCCCCATATGGCAGGTCCTTAAGCGAAGGCTCAGTGACTAGATATATTATAGTGGGAATTCTTTTTTTTTTTTTCAAGTAAAGGTTAGATTACATGAAGGCTGTGGTGCTATGAAGTGCTCTCTCGAGACCTTGCAAAATAGTATGTGGCAGAGCTGATGTCTCACCATTTCCATAGTCAATGCTGGAATTTGTGCTATACTATTATGTCTTGTTATTTGAAAAATGTCACACCACACATAGAATTCATCTTCCCCCCTTTAAATAAATCATTATACTGGATCTCTGTCCCAGATTCTATCTTACATCAAGGAGTAGCTACAGCTTAATAGCGGAAGATATGTAGAGAACTTTCCAATGCCATCTTAAAGAAAAGGGCATTAAAGATTTTTAATGTGATCCCCTTTAAGGGAGGCAGCCATGTGGCCCAGTGGATAGAGCACCTGACCTGGACTCAGGAAGGCCTGTGTTCAAATTAGACATTTGCTAGCTGTGTGACACTGGGCAAGTCACTTAACCCTGTTTGTCTCAGTTTCCTCATCTGTAAAATGAACTGGAGAAGGAAATAGTTAAGAAGAATTGCTAGCCTTTGAGCTGTCCCAATATTGTCCTTGTACTAAATACCTCTAACTAAGATGACCCAAACTCTCCTGCACTGCACCAGGAAAGAAACTCAGCCTAATTTGGCTCTATATACATATTTGACCAGACATTCAAACTGGCTTTTCAAGTCACCATGGTAAAACTTGAAAAGTGCCTATGTCTTTTCCTTTGTTAAAAATAGATAGAATATAAAAATCTACATTAATGAAATGTTATAGCTGAGATCTGAGGCACACACGAGAGCAAAAAAAATCTAAGTTATGGTTCCCATAGCAACTGTAACTCAGTCAGATTTTACTTTTATGTTAAGTAAGTACAACTTCAGGAGGAAAGCAAAATATTACCTTTGTGCAAAGAAATAGAATCAAGAAGACTGCAACAATAGCCCTGAATTTCCTGACTTTCATGCCAACATTAAATATTAGCTATTAATGTATCATCAATATCTCAACATCAATACAACACACTTGTCATAAATTATTTTAACCTGCCTTTCTTTCAATGTGTAAAATGGATTTACTGTTTCAAAATGTGAAAGAAAATAATCTCTTAATGACACATTAAATCAGAGCTTGACTTTATAATTTACTGATTCAGGAACATGGTTCCGGATGTAACTACAACATGTTATTTACTGAAAGTACAGAACATGAAAATGATATCTGATTACATTCACTGTCAGGTGCTTAAGCTTGACATTTTTCCAATAACTGCAGGTGTGAGCTAAATTCTAAAAAAAAACCAGATATGCAGCATCTTAGGTAAGGCACATACAATTTCTAAAGACTATAAGATTGATTGCACTATCCACTTTTCATAAGGGAAAAAAAATAAGTAAGAGTACTCACTCCTGTTATGTAGCGAGGTCTATATTGAATAGTTCCAAATAAACCCAGAATGACGATGATAATATGAATAAAATTTGCCAGGATAGGTGCCCACTGGTATCCAAGGAAATCAAATATTTGCCTCTCCAGCACACAAACCTAGAATCAGAAGAGACAAGAGGCAGCTCAGTTTGTTTCAGTGACAAAGACACTATATCAACATAACAGGCAAACAACCTAAGCCAGACTAGAGTGGAATCTCCTGAGTTTGTTTTTAACCAACACATTTTGTGGAAGTAGCATTTGCCATTCAATTGGTGAGTGAGGTGGCAGAGAAGTAGTCCCAATAACTCAGATGATTTCAGGAGGGTTTGGGTAGATATCCAACAGCATTCACAAGCTGTCACGTGTGTAAGCAGCTGGGTAAATGATGTTGTCATATATTCTCTCAAACACTCCATATCATCCACTGACAAGGAAAACTACATCCATTTGAAGGCTAGATTATCTTACTCTCACTAAACAGGGTGGAAAGAGTCAAGCCAAGAAGTATTTATTAAGAGCCTATGATGTGCCAGGTACTGTGCTAAGTACTTGAAAGAGGATAGAGTTGAAAAAAAGTATTTCCTCTGGTCCTAGCTCTTTCACTAATACACTATGTGCCATTAGCCTAATTTAGTCTGTATGAGCTCAGTTTCCTCATTTTTAGAATAATGGCACTGGGCTAGGTGATCTTTAAGGTCCTTGTTGGCTCTTAAATCTTACAATTCTATGAGTTTTTTTGTGTTGTTCAGTTGTTTTTAGTCACATCCAACACTTTGTGGCCCCATTTAGGGTTTTCTTGGCAAAGATACTAGAGCAATCTGCCATTTCCTTGTCCAGCTCATTTTAGAAATGAGGAATCTGAGGCAAACAGGGTTAAGTGACTCACCCAGGGTCACACAGCTAGTAGAGGTCTTTTAGGCAGATTTGAACTCAGGAGTTGAGTCTTCCTAATTCCAAGTATAACATTCTATCCCTGAGCCACCTAGGTGCCCTCATACCACCTATTTGCTTTATTTATAATAATTCTCACTATCTTATGAGCAGAAACTGATTTCCTCGTGTGACATTGGACAATTAATTTCTGTAGCTCCTAATTTCCTGAATTATTAAATGAGGAGGCTGGACTAGATAATGTGGAATATAGCCGCTAGTTCTAAATCTGACAAGCTCAGTTTCTTATAACCACCTTCATCTGACCCCTTATGGTTATAGGGTTTCACATTTGAAACAAACTTCAGTCATCAAATTGGGGAGGAAAATGGCAAAAACTGAGTCCACAGATAATAACCAACTTTAATTTTCTCCCCAGAATTAGGACCTCTATTTCAGCCAAGCTTCTTATTTGAACTACTAACAAAGGTAATTGGAATAGTTTGAATAATGCCTCCTTTTCTTCTTTCTTCCCATGCTTAGATGTCTATGCTGATAAGCATTTGTGATCAAAAACTAAAAGAAGAATTACATGGAAGTAAAGCATCTGTATGAATGATCAACAAAACCAAGAAACTATGAGTCACTTGTAATTACAAAATTTAACAAATACACCCCAGTAAATATTGGATACATTTATATGGATAGTTTTCAAGTTCAAAGGGCAGAGTGATTTAGGATCATAGCTCTGTAGATATAAGAGATCTTAAGGGCATTTGATCTAACCTCTCATTTCACAGGTGAGGAAACAAACCCAGTGTGGCTGAGGGACTTGCCTAAGGTCACCTAGAACTAGAATTTGAACCCCAAGCCTCTGACTCCAAAGCCAGTTCTTTTCTCGCAATTCCATGCAATCTCATAAATACCTTACACCCCAAGGGTATCATGCCTCCATATAATAACAACTCCTAAAAATGGAGTCTGTTTTATTTCTTGTATTTCTAGGAGCCAGAACACTGTCTGACACATAATCGGTAGTTAATACATGCTTAACAAATAATTCAATGTTTATTTCTTATTATTAAATTAGTTGTTCAGCCATTTTATTCACGTCTGACTCTTCATGATCCCATTTTGGAGTTTTCTTGGCAAGGATACTGGAGTGGTTTGCCATTTCCTTCTCCAACTCATTTTATAGATGAGGAAACTGAGGTAAACAGGATTAAATGACTTGCACAGGGCACATAGCTAGTAAGTTCATGAGACTGGATTTGAACTCAGAAAGTTGAGTCTTCCTAACTCCAGGCCTGGAACTCTGAAATTAGATGAACTCTTAGAGCACCAATTATAAGTTAAAGGCTTCTTAAATAATGATTTTCTACCCCTATCAGTTGTTTAGTTAGCTGCTCAGGTTTCCATATACCAAGAAGAGGGGAAAAACAAACAAACAAGCAAACAAAAAAATACTTATACTGATTTTTGGCATCACTACCCCTTCTTCCCAAAGTTCCTTTATGCAACACATCATAATAGTAATGAACAATGGTAGTTCAGCCCTAGCTATTCAACTATTATATTCCTACTGAGCTTAACCTGAAAGAGTGTGAATGGGAATCTAGGCACACAAAGAGGCACTGTATCAGCAAGAATCCCAAGTCCCAAATAGAGCACTAACTTTCAAAGGACTTCCACAAAATTCCACTCTCATAAACCACTTAGATTCTCATCCTAAATACTTACTCAGCAATTATTAAAGTTACTGCTATTATTACACATTTGTATATGCATATATTATATTGTTTTTCATTTAATATCAATGAGATCCATTTGTAATAGAACAACAATAAGCTTTTTCAAATCATTAAGGTAAAAACCATCTTCTGTTATATCATAATGGTAGAATAATAGATGAAGAGCTGGGAAAAAGACCTTAGAGGTCACATAGTCCAACCCATTTACTTTACAGATGAGGATCTTAGGATCAATAAGCATAAGTAACTTGCCCAAGGGCACACTGGGGGTAAAGAGTAAAGCTGGCATTAAACACCAGATCTCAGTCTCCAAATGTGGTACACTTCCTCTGGCACTATGCTAACTCCCTAGCGTGCTGCTCAAATATTACACATCATAGCATACCATACTTATCATAAATCAAAAAAAATAAAATAAAAGGACAATGAAATACATTATTGTTGTTGTTTAGTCATTTTCAGTTGTGTCCAACTCTTCATAACTCTATTTGGGGTTTTCTTGGCAGAGATACTGGCATGGTTTGCCATGTCCTTCTCCAACTCATTTTACAATTGAGCAAACTGAAGCAAACAGGGTTAAGTAACTTACCCAGGATCCCATGGCTAGTAAATAAGTGTCTAAAGCCAGATTTGAACTTTAGAAGATGAGTCTTCCTTACTCTAGGGCAGACCCTCCATCCACTGCACCACTTAGCTAACTGAAAATACAGTATGGTACATATAATCTGTCAATCTGCCTCACTTGTTCTCAAGAAGAATCAATAAAACTCTTAAAATACAACAGTTAGCCTGCTTAATTATCTGAGAATACTAACTTACATGTATATAGTACTTTATAGTTACAAAGTCCTGGTCATATGTGCCATTCCCCGCCCCCCCCCAAAAAAAAGCCACACTGTGATATAGGTAGTACAAGTATTATTTATCATTTTAAACAAATGAGAAACTATGATCACAAAACTAAAGTAGCCTGAAAGGAAGAAACAAATACTTATTAAGGCACTATTATTTGCCAGGTATTGTGCTAATTGTTTTACAAATATCTCCTTTGATCCTCACAACAATTCTGGGAGGTGAGTGCTATTATCATTATTATTCTCATTTTACACCTAAAGAAACTGAGGCAGAGAGAGGTTAAGCAATTTGCCCATGGCCACACAGCTAGTAAGTGTCTGAGTCTGGATTATCACTCAGGTCCTTCCTGACTCCAGGCCCACTGTGTCCTATCCATTGCACCACCTCAAATGTTGACTTTGGAGTCAGAACACCTTTTAACTCCTGGCTCTGCCACTTAATATCTGTGTGAGCTTGGTCTAGTTGTTCACCTCTTTCCTGTCAGATGATGAGGCTGGACTTCACTAGATGGACCCTAGGGTCTCTTTCAGTTCTTATTCTTTGATCTTAAGTGTCTCTGAGCTAAAGGTCTTCTAAGTATACATATATTACTCTTTGCCCTATACCGCATTGCACTTCTACCTTCACAAACAATAATTGTTTACTATTTTTCTGCTTTTCCTATCACTTGAATATATTTATCTCTTTACACAGTAGCTCTATGTGTCTACTACACTGTCTTCGAAAAGTGACTGTTGTACCCAACTTTGAAGACAAAAAATGTCCAGTTTTGTTTAGCAATGGTTTGGTTGTCCTACTGTCTTCTGGTAACTATGCTATGGAAAATGTGCATCCATGGGCCCCACATACTGCTGTTCAATATGGTTGATTTGGGATTTCATTATTTTCTTAAACTGGGAATAATACTAAGAGAAATTTAATTAGGTGAGGGGCATTTGAACAATTACAGTACTCACAGTGCTTTCAAGTCTATGTTAATGAGTTTGAACTCAACTATTTAAACCAAAAAAGTGCTGGGGGGAAAATAGAAGTAATAGATTTCTAGTGACTTCAGTCAAAAATAAAATCAAGAGATTGTTATAATCAAATAAAATATAGGCATAACAGCAGAACCTTAATAAATGTGCATGTAATTTTTGATGAAGGATTAAAGGAAGAATAACAGAGCTACAAGGTCTGATCATTTATGTGCTATAATGTGAAGGCTCCTAAAAGTAATTCCGAATCATAAAATGACATATGATTTCCCTCTCCTCACCTCTAACATTAAGAATCCCTAGTTCCTTTCAAGGGTGAGTGTTTCATATAGGATTCCTCAATTCTTTGTATTGTTAGTACACTCCTTCAAAATTACTTTGTATTTAATTTGTATATATCCTCTAATGATTTATCTATATTAGTTGGATGTAAGCTGCTTAAGGACAGGGATCATTTCATTTTCGAATTCATGTCTCTGGAATGTAGTAATGTCTGATGCACAGCAGGTATCTAATAAATGCTTGATGAATGAATGATAAATCATTTGGCTGTGTCTTGCTTAAATTTCCAGTGTCCTTATGGAAATGATGGTGTGCCAAGAGAAGTGGTCCAGTAGGAATTTTGAATCTCATAGCTCAAGCTCTGCAAAAAGTTTAAAAAAGAGACTAATTGTCAAATCAGATAATCTGCAAAAACAAAGACAAAATCCTAATTTTACTTCGTAATTGGATGTACTATCATCCAAACCAAAGTCTAGAAAGTAGCACTGACATTGTCATCAGACACCAGATCCCTACAGACCACTTGCCATCATCAATTAATATCTGCTGCCCTCCCATTGAGTTCCTGTTGCTTCTGTGCTACACACTAAACAAGCACATCTAAGCAGCATTGACACATTTAATAAAGACTCATAATGTGATACTATAAATGCCCTAATCCCCAAACTCTATTTACATCTACATTCCTGAAAAGGGAACAGACAATATGTTCTATGAAAATATTCCAGGAACTAGGAATTCCTCCCAGTACTAAAGCTGAAAAGCTGCACTACTGACAGATGAATTTGACAACAAAAACCTGCTCTCACCCAGAATCAGATAAATAGTCCTTCCTTTACTTATTCTTTTACTGTTGAATGCAAAGGCCCTATCAGCCTCAAAACAAACAAGCAAACAAAAGTAAAACTGGTATAGTTATGCCAGTTATAGATGCCAATTTATATAATGATACAAACATGAAAAAACCCCGTTACTTTTGTACACTGCCTTAGAGTAAAATTGAATTTTATAATTCTATTTTTTTTAAAGTATAATTGAGAGTACTTAAGCTAAAAATGTTTTCTCAAACCCTCCTGATAAGTACTGTTAAGCAAAGTTCTCACTGGGGCAAAGATATCTCATTGAATGAATAAATGGATAAACACTCCCACATTCTCAATAAAAAATCTTCCACAAGATAGGATAAAAAAATTCTATAAATTAAGAAAATCATCTTACCAACTCTTCAATTTTGCAGGTGAGTGAACTGAGGCCCATAGAGGTAAGACAGCTTCTCTAAGGCCATGGCATAAGTTGGCATAACTTCCTAATGGCAACAAATTCAAGTCTGATATATATATATACATATATATATATATATATATATATACATATATATATATATATATACATATATATATATATACGTATATATATGTATATATATATGTATATATGTGTGTGTGTGTGTGTATGTGTGTGTGTATGTGTATATTATATATATATGTGTGTGTATATATGTATGTATATTTATATATATACATACATACATATACACGGACATAAATATTTAATGCCCCAAATTGATTTATTTGCAGGTTAAATGGAAAGTTTTCCTATTCCTTAGGTATCTATCACTTTGTTGCCATTTTTCAGTTATTTCAGTTGTGTCCAACTTTTCATGATCACATTTGGGTTTGTGTGTGGTTTTTTCATTTGTTTCTGTTTTTTGTTTTTGTTTTTGGCTAAGATACCAGAGTAGTTTGCCATTTCTTTTTCCAGCTCATTTTACCGATGGGGAACTGAGGTAAACAAGGTTAAGTATTTTGCCCAGGCTCACACAACTAGTAAATGTCTGAGGCCAGATTTGTACTCAGCAAGTTGAGTCTCGGAGGCAGAAATACAAAAATGAAACAATCCCTGTCCTCTAGCAGCTTACATCTGACTGATTGTAGGCTGATATAGATAAATCATTAGAACACACACACACACACACACACACACACACACACACATATTAAATGCAAAGAAAATTTGAAAGAGTATACTGAACTAACCTAGTAAGTACAGTACCTAGCTGCCCTATCACTACAAAATTCATTTATCAAAAATATGCTCTGGGTTATGTTTATTTACATGATGCCTGATATCCTGATGAAGATACTTTACAAAAGGGGGAGGGGAAGCAGTAGCCTACTTTGGTTAAAGGATGGGGCTGGCTCTCAGCAAAACTGTGAAACAAAAGGAATTTGACAACCTTGCCTCTTATACACTTTTCCCATCTGTTATTCTATTATCATTACCAGGCATGCAGTGAGCTCATCTGATCGACGATGGAGGTATCTGATGAACTCCTCTACAATAAAGAATTAAACACTTAACGTACAACTCCTTCCAGGAACATTTTTAAAGATAAGATTCTAGATAAAGGGTAATAGCAACAAGGGAAAAAAAAGAGTGGAATTTCAGGTATTGTTAAAGAACACGTTTTGGTTGGAAAGTTTCCCCACGTCTCTTCAAATCATACCACACCACATAAACAACTTCCTGTAATATGTTTTCTGGGGATTTTTAATTCAAAGTTCATAGATCCCAAAGAGATATATGGATACATTTCAGAAATCCATAAATTTGGATGTGAAAATTAAATCTTTATTTTGAATAAACTCTAAATAAAATTATCATTAACTTCTATTATTTGAAAACATTATTCTGACAAGGGGTACCTAGGATTTGCCAGACTGCCAAATGGGTCTACGATACACAAAAAGTTTAAGAACCTCTGACCAATCCTAGAGATTAGATTATCTTTACTAAAGTACATGAAATCTGGTCATTTTACCATTAAAAATTACCATTTAAATTAATCCAGATAATGTTTCTAGGTTGCGTGTGTTTGGAATGATTTAGAGCACATCTTAGCCATCATGAGGACTAGTGGATTCTTACTTCAGGCAGGAAATATTTAACAAAATAAATAAAAACATAAGAGACCATAGTAAATATGTGGTTTCATAAGTCAAAGGCTACCTACAGGGATGTTTTTGTACAGTTTAGAGGTCCCCACTTCTATCTGAGTCTGATACCACTGGATTTGAATAAACAAATTGATTTTCTTTGCTGTACTTTTCAATTCTGGTCTGGATACTGAGGAATATCAGATTATGGTTTCATCCATAGTGTATGTAGAGAATGTGTTTGTCTGGGTCCAAGTCTGGTCTCAGCTCTGGGCCAGTCACTTATCTCAGGCAAATGTAGAAGACTAACTAATAGACAACTTGCTTATCTGTATCAGCTGAGGAAGCTTTCACATAAGGAGCTAAATTTCTGTCATCAGGGTTGGCCTTGCAAAGCTGAGAAGTTATCGTCTGGCTATTGGTTTATAGCATTATATATTCAGAACTGGAGGAGGCCTTGGGAGCCATATAGTCCAACTTCTTCATTTTACAGATCAGGAAACTGCTCTTTTGGAATTCAAATGAACTTAAGGATTCTTTGGATGCCTGAACCGAACTGTGGGTCTTTGCTCACAGGGACCACTTCTTATCTACTACTGACACACCTCACTTCTGACAGTCCAATGTAACCAAATGCTTGTTCCTACCTGGTGGGGCTCTGCTAAACAGGCGTCATAGAAAAGAGAGTTCAGTAATGCAAGTCATGCAAGTAATGCAAGCAATGAAGGTCAAAGCTAGCTAGCACTTGGTAAATGCTTAGTAATCCTCATTATTGCCATTACTTAATGATGCTCTGCAAAGGTTCACAGAGTTTTATATATCTTATCTCATTTGATACTCAAAACAACCCCCCGAGATAGGTGCTATTATGAAAATGAGAGAAGTTAACTATCTTTGCCATAGTCACATGTGTAAGGCAGAGATCTGAACTCAGCTTTCTGATTCTATGTGCTATACTCTATCTACCACAGCAGGTAATTAAAGCTTAGTGAACTGAATTGACCAGACATGTAAGAGAGAAAGAGGAAAGGGTTCTGGTGATCAGATTTGATGCTCAGTGCATATTCCTTTTCTCAATGATTTCTCAGAACTTGGCTACTTACCTGGAATCAATTTCTCTCTCTCTCTCTCTCTCTCTCTCTCTCTCTCTCTCTCTCTCTCTCTCTCTCTCTCTCTCTCTCTCTCTCTCTCTCTCTGCTGTGTCTGTGTCTGTCTCTCTCTTTTCTAATGACTCTCTTGCATTCATTTTAGTTCAAACATTCATTAAGCATATGCTGTGTGTATAATACTTTGCTAGAGACCAGAAAAGATACAAAGATGCATAAGTCATGGTCCCTGCCCTCATGTAGCCTTTAAAGCAGAAACCCTGTTGCTTCTTTGTCCATGTTGTTGTTCCTTTTAAGTTTTCTCTGACTTCTGTTCTCTCCATTTGTCCTGATCAGCAAAGTCTGTCATGAGCCATTGGTGGATGTCAGGTTCTCTTGCTCCTGGACCTTTGTTCTGACCAGAATGCCTTCTCCTGCTCTGAAACTGTTATCTTCCTAGTAGACTAGAACCCCAGGGAGTCTTGAATTGAAGTTCATTGTACAATGGAAAATACACTGGAACTGGAGTAAGAAGACCCATATTCAAAACCTACCTCTGACAATTCCTTTGTGCCCTTGGACAAGTTTCTTCTTATCCCGAGATTTCTAATTTAAAAAAATAGTGTGCTGGCCTGGAAGTCCTCTAAGATCCTTTTTGGCACTTTGTCTATGATCCCATAATTAACCAAATAAACTAGAGAGGTTTGATCTATATCTTTTCCCCTAAGAAAATCCTCAGAGAAGAATCAGGGCTTCTGAAGGTTGGGGAATAAGGGCTGAAAGGTCTATGCTCCTCAGGTGTGCAAAGGGACAAAACTTCCCGAAAGGCCAAATCAATAAATGATGCCTGAGGTCCTTAAAGGCTGCATGTCTAAAAATGATTTTCTTGGAGAAAGAGTAGAATGAAAAGAGCTATAAGCCACATAATAGTTTGAAGCATACTAAATAAAGGGATTGGCAAAGTGAAATTTGGTTCCCTTGGCAAAGGGAAATTCTGTTTTGGTTGTTTTGGCATTTCAGTCGTGTCAGACCTTTCGTGATTGTGTTTGGGGTTTTCTTGACAAAGATATTAGAGTGGTTTGACATTTTCTTCTCCAGTTTATTTTACAGATGAGAAACTGAAACCAAGAGGGTTAAGTAACTTCCTCATGATTATAGTTAGCAGATGTCTGATGCCAGATTTGAACTCCCCAAGACTAGTTTTTCTGACTCCAGTCCCAGCACTCTAACCATTACGCTACCTTGCTGCCCATAATGGAAAACTTAATTGCTCCAATAGAAGCTTCTCCCTGGAGACAACTTAAATAAGTTTTGCTAAAATTTATAATTTTGGTGATAAGATGAATACTAATGGGAAGTAAGGTATAACAGTTATGATATACAGGAAGCCTATAGTAGACAATTAGACTTCATTCACACAAATAAAAAGTCCAAGTGTCAATCCTCAATGCCTGAAAAATACATATTAGATTTTTAAAAGCACTTAATAAGTGCCTACTATGTGCCAGGTACGGTGCTTAGCACCTCATAAGTATTACATCATTTTATTCTCATAATAATCCTGGGAAAGGAATGCTATTATTATTCATATTTCACAGATGAGAAAACAGGCTGAAAGAGATTAAGTTGCTCAGGATCACACAGCTAGTATGGATCTAAGGGCAAATTTGAACTCAGGTCTTCCTGACTAGTGCTTTTCCCACTCACCAACCAGCTGCCTCTAGGCACCCAGCAGAAAAATAGAGGTACATATAAAATAATTTATCCTAATTTCTTGAACCCAGACATCATTTAACCAATTCTTTATATCCATTTTACCTTAATAAAATGAAACTTTAACTCATTTTTAATATTTTAAAAGATTTTAATATTTAAAACTTTTAAATTGTATTGTTTATATTTATATTTTATATTTAGACTTATATTATTTATTAAATAAATATTTTAAAATGAATATTTTAATATTTTAAAGTTTGATTCTCTGGCAGTAAACTAGCTAAATTTCTAGAATGGGTACCTGAGAAGTCACAGATGAGTTAGTCATCCCAACAATTTACCTGGCAAACGGGTCCTTACAACACCAATTTTGCCTGCTTCCATCTAACAGAAATACTCAAGCTTTTCCTATCCCATCAATGCCAGATGTCAGCAACAAAATGACCAGCTTTTCTCCCAAATGTGACTAACTTTACTTCTCCTGACCCAAAAGCACATAAATCGAATCTGTTACACTTACAAAAGAGAATAGCCCTGAGACCTCTATATGTCTTTGTGTTTCTTTCTTCTCTCCTGCCATCTTTAAGAATGTTTCCTCACTTTGATTCCAGTACTTCCTCTAGCATACACATGATAACTCTGTGGTTTTCAAGCAGGTACCAGGGAAGGCATAGAATATGTCCTGGGAATTACCTCTCTCCCCACAAAAAAGAGCAAAGATTTAAGATTCTTGCTTTGACATGGGATAATCATTACCACATAGATTCCACTTTATTTCTTGACATATGTTAGTGAGACTCCACAATAGAATTCATTTTTTGTGATATGGTAAGCATGAGGTTTAATTTTCAGCACCTGACAATGTTATCAAAAGAGGAGCATTGAAATTGATTACCTTACCGGCAATTAATTCTATTTAAGAATCACCTCCTCCAGGGGCAGCTAAGTGGTACAGTGGATAGAGCACTGGCCCTGGAGTCAGGAGGACCTGAGTTCAAATCTGACTTCAGACCAAACGCTTGAAACTTACTAGCTGTATGGCCCTGGGCAAGTCACTTAACCCCAACTGAATTTTAAAAAAAATAGAATCACCTCCAACACCAATAATTTGACCAAGCATGCTACTTATGTATAATTCTATATGGGTCACTTGACATTTGAGAGGATAAGAAGATAGTTTGCTATTTTTCTCAGCTGTTCCTGAAAAAGATTGGGTGGCTAGAAACCAACTACTCTCTTCTCCTCCCTCATCTTTCAGGTGTCATAGCTGTCCCTCACCTGCATCCAGACAGTATCGCTGTCAGAAAAAAAGATCAGGGACTGTCTTTTGCCTCTTGTGTGTCTCAAATCTTTAGCACAGTGCCCGGCACATAGTAAGTGTTCAATAAATGTTTATTGATTGATTAAACTTCGCTCACTACAATCATTACAGAAGCAGATATCAAATTATACTCCTTGTACAAAGATGTTATTTTCTCAAATGAATTCAGAAAAGTGAAAATCCTGAGATGAAATCAAGAAAGCTTGATTTGGAATCAGAGTACCTGGATTTAAATCCTACCTGTGTTACTTTCTCCGTGTGTGATCTTGGACAAGTGACATGATTTCTTTGATCCTCACTTTCATGACTTATTAGTCTAGATGACTTCTAATGTTCCTTCTAGCTCTAAATCACATGATTCTGTGATCTTATGCAAAGTATTTTATAATCATTTCCTATTTAATACTCATCTAAGAAAAAAAAAATAATGTCAGGCTTCCGGTTGTGTAAGTGAAAATAGTGATCTCAACTTTCCCAAACTTTCTAGCAACTTAGTAACAAAGACTAACCAACAATGTTAATAGTGAGATTATTATTACTGTATTGGGTCAGGGTTTCTACACATTTTTGTATCATTGACCCCTTTGGCAACATGGAGAAGCCTGAAGATCTATTCTCAGAATAATGGTTTTAAACAATTAAAGGAAATGCTAAATTTCATTTAGAGGTTAGTGAAAATAAAGATGTATTTCTTTTTTCATCAAAGTCCACAGAGCCCTTGAAATCTATCCACAAAGCTTTTGGGAGTTCCATGGACCTCTATACTATATGTTGAGTCACATGGTCACTTAATTTGATTCGTGATTTGCAATTCCACTGAAGTAGTAGATTTTTCCAATTTGGTGTGATGGAGGGATAATGAGATTTCATTTTTTAAACATTCCTCAATCTTTTAGATTACCCTAGGCTCTCTGTCTCTTAAAATAAAAGAATGAAAAAAGCTGATATAATATACTATTTAAAACAAATATTATTGAGTGGTTTCTTTTGCTAAACTTATCTATCAATACCTCATTACCTTCTATTTGGAGGGGGAGGTGACTAACTACGCAATCCCTTCAATATTAGCCAAAAGAAGGAGGCAATGACAGGTTTTGCAATTAAATTGTAGAGGAGGGAATGCATTGTTGACAAGTCAAGACCCTATCAATTTTAAACTTCTCTATTCCCAAAAACGGGTGAGCATATTGGGTCATCAGATCTGGCATAGAACACGGAAAATAGGCAGTGGAACTTTGACTCTCATATCAAGAAGCAGAAAGTTAAAGAGTTATTAATTAACAAGGTGAAGAGAGCTGGTTGAGGTGAAGTTCAATATTTGTAGAAATCTCCTAAACATGTCCTATCTAAAACAGAATGCATGACAAGAATATAAAGAAGACTTGTGGTGGCTTCTTCTCTATTTGCAGTTAGTCACCAAATCATACTGCACCTCTCTCTCTTACTATCAGGCCAACAACCACAGTGGTTGGTACCTCTTCTCTCTCTTTTCTTTGGGAATAGGTAAAGAAGGTAGGGCATTGTTGGTTCCATACCAAGCTGCATGCCTTCATTTGCCTGTTGAGCCCTCCAATCTTCATGGGTCTCATGACTGTGCTTTGCCCTCTGATTGCCAAAAATGGAGAGCTGAAATCTCTCTTTGCTTCTCTCAACCATGTGACTTGAAAATTAGAAACTTGGCATCAGACATTGAAATGTAGGTAAGACAATCCAGTGTAGTCCTTTGTTGTGTAGATGCTGCTACTTCTTTCTATATTTCTGAGTTCATCATCAAAAATTATATTCTCAGTAAGAATTATTATACCCAAGTGCTCATACTTCAAATCTAGTTTTCTTCCTGAGTCCAAATAAAGTAAAACTCAAGAGGAAGATTAATACTCAGCATATTACATTTTCTTCTGAGTTCCACACATCACAATATTGTTTTTATCCTTTTTGGGGGGATGTTGTTTTCTTTAACAAATGAGAATGTAATGATGGAGAGGACACAGGATATATAAAATAGAGGGCCAAAATTAGATGTAGAAAGATATGAGTTCAGACTTTAACTCTTTTTCAAACCAGCTTTGTGTACAGGCCACTTAGGCACTCTATGCCTTGCACAATGTGTTAAGATTATAAATTATAGACTAGTTGCTGATCTTTAGGATTAAAGGGAGTGCTTCTAGACCCCACAGGAAAAAAATGAATAAAATTATTCGACAAATAAAGTTCTGATTTTTAAAATCTCTACTGCAGATATTGGTTTATAATTTGTATAAAATTTATATTTCCTTCTGCTTATTCTTAAAAAAAAGTCTTTAAAACTATTGTCTGTTAATGGTTCTAAAAGAAAAAAAAAGATAAGCAAGGAGGATGGAAAGAGGAAGCAATGAGATAAGTCTAAAACATTTGAATCTCAGAAAGATTTTACTGCCTGAAGTAAGAATCCACTAGACCTCACAAGGCCCTAAACTCTCTTAGCTAGGCTTCTATCACTGCAGCTAAGCATAGTGTGCTTTACTTAACGTACAGAATGTTTGTTGAATGTCTTCTCCAAATTTTGTATCATCCACAGAAAAAATACATAGTGCCCTGTACACTGTGGATGCTTAATAAATGTCTGCTGAATAAAAATGTAATGAATTTAGTCTTAGTTTCAGATTTTAAAAAATGGAAGAAATAGAGAGTGCGGTAGATGCCATTAACATTTTAAAAAAATATTTAATCTGTCACAAGACACCAACATTCACCTTCTCCGGAGATTGTGCTTTGCAATACTTTCATTCTTTGGTAGCTTAACTTTTATTTACCAAAGTCTCCCTGGACACTTAGGAAATGAGCTTGAGTGATCACAACCCAAGTCCTCTTAGTAGATGGACTTGAATTTTGATTTCTCCCCAGAGTCTGTCATTTTGTTCAGTAGAAAACGAACTTCCCAAGAGAACTAGAGCATATTGAAACAACAAATGTTGTTTCTTGTGGCTACCTGTGGGCCTCATTCAAAGCAAACAAGAGTTACAAATGCAAGAAACATAATAACACAGATTGAGAACTGGTTTGTTGTTATTTGGTTGTTTCAGTTGTGTTCAACTCTTCATGACCCCATTTGCTGTTTTCTTGGCAAAGACACAGGAATGCTCTGTCATTTCCTTCTCCAATTCATTTTATAGATGAGGAAACTGAGGCCTAGGATCATATAGCTTGAGGCCAGATTTGAACTCTCCAAAATGAGTCTTCTTGCCTCTCTATTTACTTAGCAGTCTATCCACTGTGCCACCTAGCTGACATTTAGATCTAGAAAGGATCTCAAATACATATAATCTAATCCCTTATTTTACAAGTGAGGAAACAGAGACCCAAAGAAATTATAGTGACTTGCTAAAGGTAGAAAATGACAGGAGCAAGACTGGAAACTAGGTTTTCTAGCTGCAAATTCAACATGATTTTCACTACACTATGCTTCTTCCTTTTATTAACTATCTTTGCTTCTTTGCCCAGTGCCGTGCAGTTCAAGCGTCTCCTCATCACACATTAATTGATTCAGAAATACACTTTATGGCCAGAATATACTAGCCATGCACTCATTAGAAACAGTATATCTTAAAATAATAATAAAAAAGGGCAGAAACTCTTGGTAAGAAATATAAATTAAAATCATGTTCTAGAGGCATAAATTTGGGTTGTGACTAGAATCCATTTCAGATACATTATCTACTCTGTGCAGCAGAATTCTGTTATAGAAATCTATGCAAAAGAGAGAGAGAAAGAGAGAGAGAGAGAGAGAGAGAGAGAGAGAGAGAGAGAGAGAGAGAGAGAGAGACACACACACACACCAAGGAATGAAGATAAACTGACCGTGTACCAGAGCTTATTCTTCTGTCAACAAGGTGATAATAGAATTTGTATAGCACTTTTAGGCTTCCAAATAATTTTACAAATATTATTGCATTTTATCTTCACAATAAGCCTTGAAGATAGATGTTATAATTATCCCCATTTTATCAATGAGGAAACAAGCAAAGAAAGAAATAAGTGACTTGCCTCAGGTATCTTAATTTTTCTGAGCCTCAGTTTTCTCCTCTGTCAAGGGGAGATGATACCACCTGCCTCCTAGGCAGCTGCATTTGAATTTAGATCTTCCTTACTACCACCTAGTTCCCTCATCATGTGATGATGATGAAAGCTTACATGGATATATGCCACTTTAAGGTTTGCAAAAGGTATTAAGTATATCATCTCATTAGGTTCTTACCCAAATCCTGGGAGGCAGGTGGTATCATTTCCCCTTTACAGAGGAGGAAACTGAGGCTCAGAGAAATTAAGTGACAGGCAACTACTAATTCTCTGAGATGTGATAGGAATCAAGGGCATATAGACCCCAACTTCATTATACATTCAGTATGTGGCTTGGAATAAGGAAAGAAGACAGCTGCTAAGTTCATCAAAGGAATATCTACATGGCATTTTTCAGTTCTGTTGGATCTCAACAAATGTTTGTTGTCAACATAGAAAACACTGTGATCGATGCATACAAGAAAATGAACAGAAATAATTTCATTGCTCTTCTTTTGCTCTGCTCATCTGATAGTGTTTTCTCTGAATCGGTTCAGATTTCTAGAGGAAAAAAAAACATCGCTATTTTTAAAATGGCAAAATCATATTAAACATATTAAATCAGCCATCTAGAGAAGTAGAAATCTCCAAATCAGGTGAGAATGCAGACATGTCTTGTTCTGACAAGCTGATAACTAGATGAATCTACAATGTGTCACACAGGTGTCATTATGAGAGAAACAATGTGTCGGCAGTTTGCACTGTTCAGTTTTTAGCTAAAAAAAGAGAATATACTTGCATTAAATCTCTTTTGCAATTACAAAGCATTTTTAAAGGCAACCACACTTTTCTCAAATAGCCTATAGGAGATAGCTAGCAAATTCTTCACTATCACTTGCTAATATGTACTAAGTAGGTTCTGTGTATAATATAATGTGGGGAACAATGATAAACAGTCCACATTTTTCCTCTCGCAAATAAACATTTGTGTTTAAAAGGAATTTAGGATCATTTACTTCAACCTTCCTACCTTCAAGTAAAGATGAAGACATTGATGCCCAGAAAGGTAATGAGACTTGAAGAAAAAGACACTTAAAAGGGATAACATAGGCTTCCTACTTTGCTGTTGTTGTTGTTGGGTTGTTTAAGTTGTGTCTGACTCTTTGTGACCCTATTTGGGGTTTTCTTGGTAAACATATTGGAATGTTTTGCCATTTGCTTCTCCAGCTTATTTTACAGATAAGGAACAGAAGCAAGCAGGGTTAAGTGACTTGCCCAGGATCACAAAACTAATAAGTGTCTGAGGTTGGATTTGAACTCATGAAGCTAAATTGTCCTGATTGATTGAAATCAGATTATGAAGGGCTTAAAATGTCAGAAAATTTTGCATTTTAACCTAAACACAGAGGGTAGCTACAACATTAATAAGTTGTGGCACATTCATCTCTCCTATACAAAAACAAATTCCTAACTGAAAGCTAGTGTTAACTAGATGATTTTCAGCACCACGGATAGCTGACATAGTCATAGCATATCTAGAATATTGTGGGGATTATAAATTAGGAAGAACATTGACCAACTGGAATGCACCTAGAAGAAGACAATTAGGATGAGGGACTCAACATGTCTATTTTGAAAACAAGAACATGATAGCAGTTTTCAAATATTTGAAGGGTTATCCCAAGGACAAATACGTTTTGGTCATGGAGGAAAGACATAATTTCAATGCATGGAAATTAGAAGGCCCAGATTTCAGCTCAATTTGAGGGAAAACTCCCTAATAAATAGTAATATCCACAAATAAAACAGATAGCTGGAAAAATGTAAGTAGATGCTATCCATTTGTCAGAGATATTGCTGATAAGATTCATGACCTGAGTAGGAGTTAGAATAAATTACCTTAGAGTTTCTTTCCAACTCTCTAATGGCCTATGATTTCCCAAGTGGCGAAAAATATTTCCCACATTATACTATGATCTAAGAGTAAGTGACACAGTGGATAGAGTACCAGGACTGGAATCAGGAGGACCTGAGTTCAAATCTAACCTCAGACACTTATTAGCTGTGGGACCCTGGTCAAGTCATTTAACCCTATTTGCCTCAGTTTCCTCATCTGTAAAATGAGCTGGAGAAGGCAAACCACTCTAGTATCATTGCCAAGGAAATCCCAAATGGGGGTCACAAAAAGTTGGGCATAATTGAAAAATAACAATGACAAACTATGGTCTAAAGCTTCCATGTGATTCTGGAGTGACTAATTTCATAAAATGATATGTAATGCTAGATAGGAATTCATAACACATATATTCAAGCCCAAACATCACCAATTACTTACTAGGCATTTGGTCAAATCATTCAATCTCTTTGAGAATTATAATCCTCATACTGTCTACTTCACAGAGTTGTTGCTTATTGTGAGGAAAGCATTTTATAAACTTCAAAGCACTGTTTAAACATGAAGTGTTTATGAAGCAGTGAGGGAATAATGGAAGACAGCTATTATTCATGAAATGTGCCTCCTCTCTTGGTCCTCATCTACTGCTAACTAGCTATGAGACCATTTAATTTTTCTATGCCTCAATTGTTTATGCTAAATGACAGTTTAGACAAAATAATCTCTAACTTTCTAGCCAGCCCTAATGTTCTATGTTTTTGAGTAAATGATAAAAGTGAGAAAAAATAAAGTTGGCCAGATTCTTAGCCGTTGAAGGTAGCAGAGATATATCAAAGATTATATTGCAGTCAGCATTCAAGTATGTTATTAGTTCATATTTATATAGCACTTTGCCATTTATAGAATGTCTTCTTCCTTCCAATTTTATTAGATGAACTGAATAATTATGTTATCACCATTTTAGAAATGAGGAAGACAAGGTTCAGAGTGGTTAGTGACTTGCATGTGGTCATGCAGTGCCAGAGTCAGGACTCAGGTCCTATATCATGCTTCCTCTATACATTCCCTACATCAAACATCTCTCCATTACTTTTCTTGTCTCCTTTCTATTTTAAAATTCAAAGGGGCCATAGAGACCCTCTATGGCAATTCCCCATACCAATTTCCTAGTTTCTCACTTCCATTATCCAACCCTTCTCTTCCTCTTCCCATTCCTTTTTTGCTCATATCCTTTGTGTTTTGTTCCTCATTCATTTCCTCCCCAAACTGGGAAGTCTCTGACCTGGATCAAGAGACAAGGTAGATCCATAGTTAGGTGGGCTGAGGTCCATATTAGAATGTATTTTCAAGTTACACAGAGAGCATGAAATTGAATAAGGCTGACCTTTGGCAATATACACAGAAAAACTAGTGGTGGTTGTGTTATAGAAGGAATAAAAATGGTGATTTTTGCTATTTTGTATAAATGCAGGGATGCTTCCTTGTTTGCTATTGCATTTTAAAAATCAGGTGAATGACATGTGAGCACAAGACCTCTCTCTGTCACCACTCACAATGTATTCTGTGCTTTTATGAGCTAAAGAAAACCATGCCATATTGTACTTTCTTTTAAAATGCCGTCATGTTTGACACATGGCAGGAAATAACTTATATTCAACACCGTGCTGAAAAAAGACTCATTCAACATGAAAACTCTGCTAGCAATCTCTACAGAAAATTAGATCATAGACAACAAAAACAAAAATGGACTCTGAATGCTAAGGGATAATATTCATCATTTTCATCATAAGAGACAAGAAAGATAATTAATTTCATAGAACACTTCTAGAAGAAAATGTATGTCACCAAAAATGTTCACATGACTTCTGAGTTCCTGAGGTGGCCATCAAAAGCATTTATCACCTTTGCAAGAACAACAAAACAAAATCAAAAAACAAAACAAACAAAAAATACAGACTCCCCCCCCTCTCCTTAGCTTGTGCCATACAGAAATGTACTTCACTTCACATGTGATCAACAGAGAAGGCAAACTACAAATTTGTGAGCAAGTCACAAAATAATGGTATTTCTGATTCCTTTGGCTTTCTAATCTCACTTTTCCCCTCCCTCTGATTTGATTTATTTGCTCCAGTGACTTTCACAATTCCCTTTGGGGGAAGCAACAGTTCTAGTCCAATACTGCCACAGAATCCTTTCCAGCAGTGTACTGCCAACAGCTGCCATCATTCAAGTGACATTTGCTGGCTTGATAATAGAGTTGTTGCATTTTCTTTTCTCTACTTCTCCATACCTCTTGGCCCTAGTGGCTCAAAAGATGGGTGATCACCTTGGTAGTATGATGAGGCCTCAAAGCTCAGCAGCAATTTTGATTCTGGCAGTATTTGGAGGATCCAGTGGCATCATGGTTAGGATTTGAAATGCAGTGTAGTTAGTCTAGAGCTCTTCTTTATTTCTTCCAGTTGCAGATATTATATAAAAAAGGAACCCTGGGTCATGTGATTGACTATGAAAGGCTAATTAAATTGCTTGAACTTTCCTGTGTTCTATTGCCTAGAAAAAAATAAGCCAACTATTTTATTTTAGTGCCTTTGATCAAGCCATTATGAGGGTTCTCACTTGTTAATAAATGACATCTTTGACTCATACCCAACATTTGATCACTTCTGTAATGGTAACAGAGGTGTTTAGAATTGGTTTGGGCCTATTTTGTAGATCTGCCTGTGAGAAAAACTAAAAGTGAAGTAAAACATTTCATTTTAGGTCATAGGTCACATAAAATCTTGATAGATTTAAAAAAATTAACACATCAAGAAAGGCTTTTTTTCTCCCAAATGACAATAACACCAGAGATACAACGGTTACTTTTGCATACTAGAAGACAATAGATAACAATTCTCTATATCTTGGCTAATGCCCAATAAAGTTAACGTAATATCCAATTAATTCCAGTGTCTTGGACAAATAGCATATGCACATATTTAACCCCATATAAGTTCATAGATAGTCTCTAAACATTCACGTCGCGTATGGAAATATCTGCCTTAAAATTATAACATTTAGTTGTTTATCTAAAACCCTCTCAATATACAAAGACCAATGCAGTCAGCAAGCTTTCACTCTTAAGGGAAAACATAAGTAGTTAGATTTCAAAGGGTTAAGAAAGAAGTGGAAGGGAAAGAAGGAGAATCATTGAGTATAGGTGGCTGTTTCTAAATGTTTGGCAGAGAAATGATACAGGATACTATAGGATGATAAACTGAGGGGATGGTAGAGGCTATCGAGTTTTTTTCTGTTAACTACTTCCCTCTCTCCCTTAACCTTGGGGCCTCCAAGAACATGCTAAATTGGGGGAATCTTAAATACTTACCTGATAGGTCTACTAGGTAATCTCATTCTACCTATCCTTAGGGAACTAATAGATTAAATTTAAAAAAAAAACCTAAGTGCATACTTCATAAAAGGCACTGTGACAGGTATTGGCGAAATAAAGAGAAAATAAAATAGACCCAACTCTCAAGGACCTTGCATTCTACTGATAAGGGACCTAGAAAACAATGCAGGTAAGTAAAAACAAGGGCAATTAGGCAATATAGTGCATAGAGTGCCAGGCCTGGAGTGAGGAAGGCTTCTCTTCCTAAGTTCAAATATGGCCTCAGAAACTTACTAGCTGTATGATACTGAAGAAGTTACTTAATCCTATTTGCCTCAGTTTCCTCATCTGTAAAATGAGCTGAATTAGGAAATGCAAACCACTCCAGTATTTTTGCCAAGAAAGCAAAAAAGTGGTCATGAAGAGTTGGATACAAAAGAAAAAATGATTAAACTACAAAAAGTAAAAACAAAGTCATTTTAAGAGACAGAAAGTACTAATAATTAGGAGCATCAGGAAAGGCCACATGTAGGAAATGAGCTACATGTTGAGAAAAGCTAGAGATTCTGTAAGGTTGAGATTAGGAGGGAGGGTATTACAGACATGGAATATCACTTGTGTAAAGCCACAAACATGGTTGGTAAATTCCATGCACAGAGCCATATGCAACTCACAAGCCAGTTTTATTGGAATAGGGAGTTTAAAAGAAAGTAAAATGAAATAAGAATTAAAAAAAATAGATGAGAGCTAGATCTTGAGTTGATTGGGGTTGGGGAGTGGAGAGGATGGGGGTGGTTCAAATACCAGGCAGAAATTTATCCTAGTAAGAGTAGTAAGTCACTGAAGATTTTTGAATGCGGAATGGGTGAGAGGTGTGACATCATCAAATCTGTGTTTTAGAAATAAAAAATTGGAATCTGTATAAAGGATGAGCTAAAGTTGGAAGTGATTGAAGTGGGGGACAAATTATGAATGTAATGCAACAGTCTAGAGAAGAGGTGACGAATACCTTTAGAAGCTGTATGAATGGAAAGATGAATGAAAGAGATGCTACATAGGTAAGATCAATAAGACTTGGGAATTGACTGAATATGGAGTCTGAGGTTATCAAAGCCTCAAAGATGACTCCAAGATTACAAATCTTGGTGACCCCAACAGAAATGGAAGAGGTTGTAGGGGGGAGGGGTTTGGAGGGAAACATAAGAAGTTAGTTCTATTTAGGGCATATTAAGTTTGATATGCCTTAAGGATGGCCAGGTAGAAATGGAAAAAAAAAGTTTTTTTTTCTTTTAAATGAAAAGCCAACATTACAATATTAAAAGTAATCTCCACATCTTGTCAAACTCCATGTTATGCCCTCAACTTTTCCCTAAATATGAAAGAAAAAGGAAAGCCATTCCTCCCCCCACCCCAGAATATAGGAAGTTGTGGAAACCTAAGCATTGTGCTTTGATCCCAATTTCAAAGGAATGATAGGTAGGCTCCTTCTTCTAGTTAATATATCACCTTCTCCCTCTAAAGGCAACTAATAGAACCAATTTCTACTTAGCCTATCTAGAAATATATCTGACAGCTGTGATGGGCACACTACTCAGTAGTTTCCCATTCCAGTATTTAAGCATCAGGAATGGCAAAGCTCAGCCACTATAAACCACCTGCAACAGGATAGAGTTGGCCCCCAAACTGTGGTTTTATTGTAACATTCTCTATAGCACATATCTGTGTACAATGTAATTATGAATAAAATGTTGCAAATATTATTGGTAATATAGTGAACACAGTATTTATTCGGCTGGCAGATGCGGTTGTCCTTTTGTCTCTATACATCTATACAAGCCATTCTCCACGATTGCAGTGCAGACCCTCCACATCTCCTGCTCTCAGAATCCTTATCTTCCTTTAAGGCTCAGCTCAAGTATTGCTTCCTACCTTAATTCTCCCATTAGTTCATGATTCCCTTTTAACCAAATTTCCAAATGTCTGTGTATGTGTTGGATAAACTCCTAGGACCCTATGATCTGAAATGCTTTAGGTTAGAAACTGGTTCTTTTTCTTTTTCTTTTTTTTGTCCTTGAATTCATCATGCCTATATAAGATCCCACACAAAAGAGGTGTTTTATAAGTGTCTGTTGAGTATATAAATTAGTTTGGGTAAAATTGTCATTTTTATTTTATTGGCCTTGCTTTGAAAGGAATAGCAAGTTATGCATGGTAGAGTTGCAGTTTCAGGTACAATCTCCTTTTTCTAATTGTACTATGTTATGGAAATGCTTGTTTTATTCCATAAATTAAAAACAAAATTTAAAAAAAAGAAGTCTATTGACTTGAAAGCAAAAAAAAAGGTAAAAAATAAAAAAATTAAGAAAATCATGTTAAAATAATTGAATGTTAGCTGCAACAGAGTTTGGAATTCAGGTAGTCTGATAAGATCATTTTATAAATGAGGGACCCTGAAAGGTTGTCACTCATAAAACTATTTTTTTTTCCTGTAGCTTTCATTGCCATATCCAAAGAAATTCCAGATCCTGGGGTAGAGCCAGGATGGTGGAGAAAAGGCAGAGACTCACCTGAGCTCTCCCCCAAACCCTTCCATGCACCTTTAAATAATGCTCTAAAAGAAATTCTGGAGTGGTAGAACCCGCACAAAGACAGAGGTGAAAGAATTTTCCAGCCCAAGACAACTTAGAAGGTTGGCAGGAAAAGTCTGTTGCACTGGAGTGAGGGTGAAGCACAGTCCAGTGCAGGCCACACCAGCACAGACTGGGCCCCAGCCAACCGGCAGCAGGCCTTGGAAGCCACTGAATCAGCAGTAGCAGTGGATGCTTACAGTGCTCTCAGCCCACAGATGGTAAGGGGTTCTAACTACTGGGCAGAAGGAGATTAAAGGGGTCTCTCTGCTGGCACCGTCAGCAGGACTCTGTTGCTTCACCCATACTCAGATCTGGGTTGCAGTCCTTGGTATTAGTCCTAGGGTGAGGAGGAGCACTAGCACACCAGAGCTTACAGCTGCAGTGGAACAGAGGCCCTCGTCACAGTTCCAGGACAGAAAAATGTGATTGTGGTTGCTCACAGACCAGAGCACAGGCCAGGAGAATAGTAAAAGCACCTCTCCTTAAAATAGAAGAAACGGAGTGTGGGAAAGGCTGGAGAGAAATACAGTTAGCGATCATAGCTGTGAAAAAATTCTTGAAGCCAAATTTCTCTGATAAAGGCCTCATTCATATAAAGGACTGTGTAAATTTAAAAAAAAAATGAGAGCCATTCCCCAAATGATAAATGATCAAAAGATATTGAACAGTCAGTTTTCAGATGAAGTGATCACAGCTATCTATAGCCATGTGACAAATACTCTAAACTGCTATTGATTGGAGAAATGCAAATTTAAAAATTCTGAGGTACTACTTCACACCTATTACACTAATAGGGTAGAAAAGGAAAATTATAAATGTTAGAAGGAATGTGGGAAAATTGAGATGTTAATGCATTGTTCACAGAGTTGTGAACCGATTCAATCATTCTGTAAAGCAATTTGGAACTATGCCCACATGGCTATAAAACTATGCATACCTTTGACCTAGCAATACCATTATGAGGTCTATGTCCCAAAAGTGATTTAAAAATAGAAGGAAAAAACCAGTATGCAAAAAATATTTGTAGCAGCTCTTTCCTGGTGACAAAGAATTGGAAGTTGAGGGGATGCTCATCAATTGAGGAATGGCTGAACAAGTTGTGGTATATAATTGTGATGGAATATGATTAAGCTATAAGAAATGATGAGCAGCATACTCTCAGAAAAATCTATGAAGATTTGCATGAACTAGTACAAAGTGAAATGAGTAGAACTAGGAGAACATTGTACACAGTAACAGCGATATTGTAAGATGATCTTCTGCGAATGACTTAGCTATTCTCAGCAATACAGCAATCCAAGACAACCCTGAAATAGTTTGATGAAAAATGCTATCCATCTCCAGAGAAAGAACTGATGGTGTCTGAATACATATCAAAAGACATACTTTTATTACTTTATTTTTCTTGAGGTTTTCTTTTTTTTTTTTTTGGTCTATGCTTTCTTTTACAACACGACTAATATAGAAATATATTTTGCATGACTACACATGTATAACCTGTATCAGACTGCTTGCTTTCTCAATGAGGGGGTTGGAAAAGAAGGAAGGGAAAGAGTTTGGAACTCAAAATTTTAAAAACAAATGTTAAAAATTATTTTACATGCAGTTGAGGAAAAAACAAAATATGAAATAAATATTTTAAAAGGAACTCCAGATCCTATATTCTAAATCAGTTCTTGAGTCTTCTTTGCCACTTGTGAACATGGCAGAATGAAATAAATGAAAAGTGGAAATACATAACTGTTGGGTTCAGTGGCTATATTTGCTACTTTTTTTCTTTCAGCCTCCAGCAAAGTATGACTATTAATTTAAGATGTCCTGTTCCATGAGACCATTGTATTTCAAAAGTATGTTTCCCTAAACCATTTTGGTCAACGGAAAAATATCCATTGAGCCCACTATATCTTCTTTCAAAGATGAAGCAGGTCACAAAGGATGGCAAACTGTACAGTAAATGTTCCAGAGTACCTGATGTGAGTCAATGAGTGAATTAGTCCTCCACAGTTTGTAAAACTCATCTCCAGTGTAGGCTTGTGAAAGCTGAAGGATCTTTGTGGTGGGCTGCTCCGTGTAGCAGAGACTCAACCCTGGACATAAACTAGGGCCCATTCGGATCATGCTTCCCAGCAATGATACGCTTTTGATGAGATGCACACCAGAGTCACCAAGGCTTGAAGCAAAAAGAATAGTGGAAAACATTCCTTGGTTTGGTTAGTTGACTACATCCTAACCGAGGTTACATTTCAGTTATGAAAAACATTGGCTCTAAAATGGTCCATAGGCCTTCATCCCTCTGACAACTGAACCAGGTCTTTCAAATGGCTAATGAGATCAAGTATGCAGAAACTGATCACTGACAAATAAGACGCTTTAGCAACAATACTTGAGAGGAAAGTTGTGGATGTACCTAAGACACTTGTTTCTTTAGATTTTGAAAGAAATTTACAAAATCTTTACTAACTATGCGTAAAATTTGGCTGTGCAGAGCAACACTCTCCCTAACAGGCCTCACCTAATTGTTTTTGAAGAAAAATTAAGATTCTTTAATTCAACTCAACAAGCGTTATTTATTGTCTATATGCCCAGCATTGTCCTAGGTGATCAGAATGGAGATTATATGAAAGGAAAATAAGAATTAAGGGGGAAGGGAATAAGCATTTATATCATGCCTATTATGTGCCAGGTAGTCTGCTAAGGACTTTTAGAAATATTTGGCTTGATCCTCATAGCAACTCTTTTGATTTTTAATTAATTTATTTTTAATGATCAACAGTCACTTCCATAAGCTTTTGAGTTTTAAATTTTTCTTCCCCTCCCTTCCCAAGATGGCACACAATCTGATATAAGCTATACATATGTATTCCTATTAAATTTATTTTCACATTAGTGATGTTGTAGGTAAGAATTAGAGCCAATAGGAGGAACCACCAGAAAGAGGAAAAAACACAACAGAAGAAAAAAGAAATAGCAAATAGGATGCTTCGATTTGCATTCAAACTCCATAGTTCTTTCTTTGGATGTGGATAGCATTTTCCATTATGAGGCCTTTGGAGATATCTTAGATCCTCGTATTGCTGAGAAGGGTTAAGTCTATCAATATTAGTCATCACACAACGTGACTATTACTGTGTACAACATTCTCTTGGTTCTGCTCACTTCATTCAGCATCAGATCACACAAATCTTTCCAAGTTTTTCTGAAGTCAGACTGTTCATCATTTCTTATAGCACAATAATATTCCATTACATTCATATACCACAACCCATTCAGCCATTCCCCAACTGATGGGCATCTTCCCAATTCCAATTCCAAGAAGAGCTGCTATAAATATTTTTGTGCATGTAGGTCCTTTTCCCATTTTTATGATCTCTCTGGGATATAGCCCTAGAAGACAACAACTCTTATATGTAGATGCTGTTATTATCCCCATTTTACAGTTGAGGAAACTGGGAAACAGAGGGTATCTGGCCCAAGCATAGGCAGCTGTAAATTTCTAAGCTGGATTTGAACTCAGGTCAGTAGATAGATTTTAGAAGCTTGAGAAGAGAGTAATGGGGAGGAAAAAAGATAACAAATGTATACAATAGCTTTTTCTATGAGTTTGGCTAAGAAAGATAGGAGGGATATGGGATGATATGTTGTGAGGATAGTACTTTCTAGAAAATGTTTTTTTTATTTAAGGATGGGGAAAATTTGGAAATGTTTGGAGACAGCAGGCAAGTAACTAATAGGGAGAGATTGAGGTTAAACAACAGAGAAGGGATGGTTGTGGGGTTAACTGATGAAAGATGTAGAGGATAGGATCAATGGTACATATAGAGCATTGACCTTGGCAGAGGAACCTTCTCTTCATGGATCTTCTTCAGAGAAAAAAAAGAGGAATGAATAGAAGATTATATCAAAGGAAACAAAATTATGATCAAATAAAGGAATTTTAGAGTTCATCAAACGTGTGCCTTGTATGTAACTCAGAATGGAGAAGGTTAAGGAATTGGGAAATAGGATGATTTATGGAATATCAACATATATATTGAATTTCCCTAAAAGCAGGGATTCTTCTAGATAAGAAGACTATGATCTAGTTAGTGAACTCCTTGAGAAAAGAGGAAGAATTATAGTAGATGACAGCTACAAAGATCTGGATTGGATGATAAATTTGAATACTATGAACCACAAAGAAAGAAAAGTCACTGAATGATGCTCTCAGAGGGAGAGTCTAGAAGTGGAATCAGGTGGCAAGGAATATGCTGATGCTCTCTCCAAACCAGTGCATTGGGGCTCATGTGAGAAAGTGCAACCTGTTTTAGAAAGGATGACCAGGTAAGTCAATATCATCTGTGGAAAGCAAGCCCCCTCTCACTACTTAAAGATGGAAGGAACACAGGAGGAAAATAAACAAAATAAGGGGAAATTTGTTCATTATGAATTGGAATTCTAGGAGGCGTGATGGGAAGGGTGATCAAAGCTCTAGATGGACACAGGGAAAGCAGAGTTGAGATGGAAAGGAATGTGAGATTTGGCGGTGAAGGATAAGGAGGTGGTTTGCTCTTAGGCAATCAAGAATTCAGAAGATATTCAAATTAGTATCATCAAGATGTTTTGAATTACCTGCAAGAATCAATTTGTCATCGCTCTTTATGCTACACGTTTGAAATAAGAACTCTGGGGAGTATTCTATCTAGAGTAGCAAAGAAGGTGAGATATATTTAAAACTGATCACATTGTTCTTTTCATTCTTTAGCAAAAGCAATGAATAATACATACCATGCAAGGGCTCTCTAAGAGCTCACTTGATATAGAGATTTAGGAGATGATTACCCATCTATAGGAACCAATAATCAGTATACCTAGCATGAATTTGTGAACTTAGCCAGTGGAGGATACCTGTTTTATGGTGCTTCTTCAGCAATGTGCCCTTCTCCATCTCCCACTTAACAAAGAGAAACACTCAATGCTTAAAAATTAAAAACAATGTCCTTTTTTTTTCTGAACTGCTATGAGAGGGTAAAGTTAGATCCAGAGTATCAGCTCTGCAAAGGGAATAAATTAACTCATAAAATTTCTGATTTAATTAAATAGCCAATAGTAATGGGAAGGAGTCTGATGGGGGAAAAAAGACAATTCAGTGCTATTCTCAATTTCCCCCCCATTTTACCACAAATGGCTTTTCAAGAACAGTAGACTATGAATGAGGAGAAAATGATAGGAAGCCCTCAAGGTGTCCAAAAGACAGCAAAAGCTCTGAGAATCCATGCTTGAGGTAGCATATGTAAAAGACACAAAAGGTTCTGAGAAGTTTTCAGTGACAAAAGGAGCAGAATCTATTTCAATGGAGAAAGACTATAGGTTACAACTGTGGTGGTTCAAATTATGCTTTTGGTAAATAGAGCCTCAGGTGGTTTGGCGGCATAGCAATGAGTTTCTGGAAAAAGATTCCATGGAACATTTTAATCATAACCTGTCTTAGGCCATCTTTCATTAAGCATTCAGAGGTGAGTTGCATTCCTCCTCCCTACCTTGTTTTTTGCTATTAGTAGTCAATATACAAAATAGAAACTTTCTGTTCAATGCTACGTGATTGGCTGCATTTGAAAGCTGCCTCCCCAGGGAGACACAAGGATCACGTAAGTATCAAACAGCTGTGTCTCATTCAGAGTATCAGCATGAATTAAATATGCATATTAGGCTTGCAAAGTTAACAGGTATACAACTATGTTACCTAGCTCCTCCAGCCTGCATCAGTTAAAAGAAACATTTGCATATCCTTACCAATAAGAAGAAGAAATAAAAGGGATACTCCTCATTCAAAGTCCATAAATGCAATCCTACATATACATAAACATTTTGCCGTATAATCTTGTCCAGTGCTCAGAAATGGTGCTGGCTGCATTGCAGCAATAGTACATACTTGCATTTTATAACTGCGCTAAAAAATGCAATTCCTTCCTGGGGGTGAAGGACAACAATGTTGCTGCAGGCAGTATAAAATAACAAGCCATAATAAGATCTGAGCAATTATTCCCTACAGAGGGATGCAAAGCAGTGCAATTGAACAGGAATAGCTCTTTAGATCAACTAGACTTTTTGTTGTTGTTTGAAAAAGAGCCAATATTACATTCCTAATTTATCACCTGGCCTTATTCTGAAGATCACCTATTTAATGTGAGGACTGAAGCAGTTATTATGGGACTTAATGTGAAAGTGAATCAGCTAAAATAATGACATGTATAGAAATCATGATATTAGAGTAATAATTAGTAGCTCAAAAAGTGGCATGTGTTAGAATATTGTATTGTTTTTTAATGTTTTGGATCAAACTACTTAACCTGCCTCTTCTAGCTCTCACACATAGGTCGATATTTATTTCACTTTAAGGATTAGGAGTCTGATTTCTTTTTCTTTTCTAAAAAAAAAAACCAGTTAAAATATCGTCCATGTATTAGTGCAGGGATATAAACTAAAACTTCCAGTGTCCTTCACTAAAAATAGAATCCCCACATAACCAAGTTCTTTATCAGTGGACTCCGCTGTTGCTATGTTTGGGATGTTCTCTCATCTCAGGATAATTCCAGCCATTTTGGCTTTTCCCCAGAAATAATGGAGTGAAACCTTTGCCACAAGAGAAAAGTAAAAGAAAAAGAATCAATATAAACATCCTTCTCCTCCTTCTTACCCCCTCCAAACAACAAAAACAAAAAAGAGAAACCCACAATTGCAATACACCACTTCCTAAATAATATCTTTGTAAAATAAATACAAGCATTGGGACAGAAGTTTATGCCACAGGGAACCACACACAATACAAGCTCTATATAATAAAGCAGGACTGAGGAACCACAAAATAGGCTTAAAAAAAGACTTCAAAAGCATAGCATTTAATAAAATGACCTTTTCACAACAGGAACACACATATTACTTATAGGGTAAATGATATAGGAATGAATTATCTACAATTTCAGAATTTAAAACTGCAGCACCAAAGCCTATTGTGCATACTTTCAAATTGCATCAGAGGTTTTTAATACCATATATATAATGAATGCTACTAGGTGTGTGGGAAACATTTGCATTCTCTATTTCACTTTAAGTAAAAATAATGAGACCAATAACAAGACCTCATAGTAACCTCACAGGTATAATACCGCTGGGGCACAGGCATTTTAAGCCTTCTAGAAACAAATATTGCTAGAGTGGGATGAGTTTTAACAGTTGGGTCTCTCCTCCTCTTTATCCTAGAGGTTTTATACAAGAAGTCTGAGAAGGAAAGTAAGGAAAGAGAAAGCGAGAAGAAATGCATTTTCTCTTCCTGCTCATGTCATATTGTGCTTGTTTTTTTCTCATTTTTTAAGAAGAGATCTTTAAAAATCATCTCTCTCTTTGCCTCTGTCTCTCACTTTCTCACTGTCCCTCTTCCTCTACCCTCCCTCTTTCATTTTCTCTATGTATCATTTAATTTATATTGCATGTGTATCTGTACACATATATAGAAAATGTATGTCATTGTGTTCTATTAATACTGGCCTTGCTCTTCTTGTTCTGCACTTAGATACTGGTTTCATCTACTAGGAACTGCATCTTGCAGAGGAGCAGGAGATAGAATTTTTGGGCACTTTTCCACATTGATGAAACCAGAAGTCCTGATATAATAATAATAATTAATAATAAATGGCAATTATAATATTGGTTCATAAACCACTTCTAACACTCATTGTCTGTTATTGTTCATTCTTTGTTCTAGAATTGGACCAATGACATTAGGAAGGTGATGTCTTGACTTGCAAGTAATTTGGATTTAACTGAGGCAGAGCTGCACAAAGTCATCCAGAGTCATCAGGAGTCCAGTGGCAAGACATAGCTCTGGTCAATTGGCACTGGCTCTGAATGTAGTGGCCTTTATAAGCTAAGGTATTTCCTAGTTCTCAGTTTATCTCAGGCAACACTCATTCAGTAATTAAAGGCTAGGTAAGGATGGAGACAAAAGATGGCCTGGTTTGCCTCCACAAAAGAAATAATCTGGAAGGGAAGAGTTTCTGGCTAAAATAGAAACAATTGCTATTTACACTCACTCTGAGCCATCAAAAGCAAACAATAAGCAAGTGAAACTTGAAAGCTAGAGTGATCATTTAAACTGATTCAGTTTCATTTCCTCATCTCTAAAATGTCAATAATTACACTCACCCAGCCTACCTCACTGTAAGACAATGATTTAAATACTGGTTAGTGAATAGCATAGATTGGGAAAAATAAACACAAAACTAGTCCTCATTAGGTTGAATAAGAAAAGCAGTCTTTTAAAAATTGGTAGCAATTAGGACTGTTATTGAACATGTTATTTAAGGCACATTCTCCCTTTGCCTACCAACCTTTTCATCACATTCTCTAAAGGATTGACTTCCTCTTACTTTCCCTCCCCCCCATCTTCAACTCCCATCCATTTTGATTGATGCAAACCCTGACCTTTATCCAGAGTGTTCAGTATGCATCTCTAATTCCTATAGGATACCTCTAACTGGATTTCCCACTGGACCTCTAATATGTCCAAAGACAGGCATATGATCTTTTGAAAACAAAAGCAAAGCAACTCATTTCTATCAGTGGCACTAGAGTCTCCCTATTCCTTATTCAAAACCTAATTTTTTGTACTGTTTTGTTTTTGTTTTTAGTACTAAGCATTTGCTGGGAATATAACAAAAAACAAACAAAAAAAGACCTCTTCCCTCAAAAAGCTTACATTCTAATAGAGGAGAAAATACATATATAGTTACATACATAGAAAGTAAATCTTAAGGAGAAAAATAAAGGTGACTAGGGAGACCAGGAAAGGATTCTTGGAGGAAAAGAAAATTCAGTTGATTATAAAAGGAAACCAGGGATTTCACAAGGCCAAGACAAGGAAAGAGAACATTTATGGTATGAGAGATAGCAAAAGCAAAGGAGTGGTGACAGAAGATGAAAAATCCTGTGTGAGAAAGCAAATTGGCCAGTATGCTAGGATTCTAGAGTACACAGAGGGTAGTGCCAACCAAAGATCAAATATTTCAATTCTACATTTATATTCTTCTCTCAAGCCTGTCCTATTTTCACTGATACCATTCTCATTAATACCAGTATGGATTGTGGGGTTTTCTAACCAGTTTTCTCCCTTCCATCTCCCTCCTTAGGATCCAAAATGCATACCATTTCGACACTAAACTTCCAAATGCACAGGAATGATGATGTCACATACTCAAAAACTTTCATTAGCTACCTCTAGTTTTCTGAAAATTCAAATTTATTAATCTGGCATCTAAAGTTCTTTGTCATTTGGCACCACACGACTTTCCAGTCATATCACACTACTTCCTTGTATTCTCCAGTGAAATTTAACTATTTACTGTCTCCTCTAAACATTCTATACTATCCTTCTTTTGTACTCCTGTTCCAATCATTTCCTATGCTTAGAATATCTTCTCTATTGGCTACTTGCCAAAATCCTGTTTCTCCTTTAAGATCCAGCTCACAGTCACATCTTCCATACAGTCCTCTGATTCCCCTTGCCCTAATAATCCTCACAAAGCTGGTGGTGAGTGTCTGGTTTAAGTATCGATAATCATTTGATTGATCATTATCTATTTAATGTGCTATATCCCCATTTGACTGTGTGAGTCATAAGTGTAGAGACAATATCTATTTCAACATTGTGTCTCCTGAAGAAAGCACCGTGTTCTGTTCTTCCAAGAAATAGTTCTCAACAATTTGCTGTTGTTGAAGCCTCAAATTTATCAAATATGTAGTTGTTTAATGGAATTTTCTCAAGCCACTCCCTTTGTTTTGTATTACTTTTCCATACTCCTTATGTCTTAAACTTTCAATGAATAGACAGTGCTTAGCATAACATCAAGTGCAAATGTACCACAGAATTATAGACTTTGAGAACTGACCTCATCACACAGCTAGTCCAACCTTATACACTAAAGGAATCCCTACTATAACAAACCCAAGATTTTGTTATCCAAGCTTGACTTGAAGACCTCCAAGAAGGGGAATCCAACCCCTCTCAGCAGCCCATTCCATTTCTGAACCCCTCTAATTATTAGGAATTTTGGTTTGTTTTTGTTTTTCCTTGACATTGAGCCCAAATTTGCCTCTTTGCAGCTTCCACCCATTGCTAGTGTTTGTGCCCGGTGGGCTCAAATAGAAGTCTACTTCCTCCTTCATATGGTAGCCCTTCAAATACTGGAAGATATCCATCACCTATGTCTTTCTCCCATATTTAGATCAACTGACATGTTGACATTGGACCATTAATAAATATTCTAAATCTGACCATCCAATCAGTTCTAAGTCAATATGATTATATTGTTACCACCTTCTATATCATATTAATATGAAATACTTTATTTAAAGCTTTGCTAAAATATAGGTTAACTAAATCCTCTCACATACTTTTCTAAACTAGCTAATTCTAAAATTCTGGTTTAGTAATAATATCTAAAAAGGAGATGAGTTTAGATTGTCATGACATATTTTTGATGATGTATGCTCTACTTTGGTAATCACTAATTACCTTTTTCAAATGTTTGGCAACCATCTCCATTATGATCCACTTTTGAATTTTCCCTAGAATTGAAGTTCACTAGCCTATACATATATACACACACACACAACACACACACACACACACACACACACATACACACACATACACACATATATATATATATACATACACCTGCATATACCTATACACACATGTATACATACACACATGTACATATGCATACACATTTATACAATTACCTCTTTCATTTTTCAAAAGTATATATATATGTGTGTGTGTATGTATATATATATATATAATACGTGTGTGTATACTTTTGAAAAATGAGAGAGAAGGTCATTGTCTACCTTACTAGATATTTTTCTATTATACGTTTCATGGGTCATGTGTCTTGGTATTCCACTCATCATCTAACATATTGGATAGTGGATATAGTGGATACTCAGTGGATACTAAGATGTTTGCTGAATAAACACTATCATTTATCTTTCTGAAAAGATATGTCCCATTCATTTGTTAATGAGTCCAACTGGCAAGAATTCTGCAACACTTAAAGTATCTTTTTATTCATTCATCTGTCTATCAATCTATCAATCTATCATCTATCTGTCTATCTATCTATCTATCTATCTATCTATCTATCTATCTATCTATCTATCTATTTATCTACCTATCTATTGAAGTGAGGTATCCATATCTCATCCATGATGAAAGTGCTGTAGCTAGTCACTGGCTCTATCTGACCATTAATTAGCACAGAAGCTTTGACTTGTTCTGTTTCCACACTGGGCCAGTTTGCACTTTGGTAGGCAGTGTGGCACCCTCTCCTCATCTCCCACCTTCTCCTAGAGGTTTAAAATATTGGTGTTGAACCTAGGATACCAATTGGCTTTAACTTCACCTCATGTAGTTCAGAAGAGTAGCTATGTAGCATAGTGGATAGAGTTCTGGGCTTGGAATCAGGAAGTCCTTACTAGCTGTGTGACTCTGGGAAAGTCACTTACCCCTGTTTCCCTCAGTTTCCTCATCTGTAAAAATGAGCTGGAGAAAGAAGTGGCATACCACTCCAGTCTCTTTGCCAATAATACTCCAAATAGGTTCATGAAAAGTTACACATGACTGAAACAACTGAAAAACAAAATTGTAGCTCAGAACTCCTGAGCCCAAGAAATTAATCAGTCTCAGCCACTCCTCAGGAGCAAGGATTGCAGTCATGCACTATCAGGCCCAGCAGTTCAATTACTTTTAATAAATTTTTATTTTGCACTAACTCTGAGAAAAGTACTGCCATGAGCACCCAAAGGATACAAAGAAGTATGACACAGTTCTTAGTTGCTATCTAGTTCAAAAGTAAAGAAACATAAAAATAATTAACAACATGAAATAATAGGCAATGTTAGCATATTAGTGTGAAGTGGTAAAAATGTGATTTTCCCTTCAGTGTTTGAGTCTGGGACGTGTTTTTCATCCTCTACATTTTCATCCTCATGCCTCTAGATGATACTACCAGATCATTCATAGGTCCTGTTTATAAGGCATTTTATAGTCATATTTATGGAAATAAGACTCCATCTTTACAAATAGTGGTTTCATTTTACAAAATCCTTCACATACTCAGAACCATATTGCATATTTATTGCCATTCCCACAAAGTTCCTGTGATTTACACTGAGACAGACTTCCTTCCTCAAGATACTGTAGGTAACATTGTGGTAAAACACTGACTTTATGCTCTGAGAAGCTCAGCATTTTAGTGGTGGGAAACCAATTTCTTGGTAAAATTAGTTTTATGGATACATCTAAGAGAAGTTACATTTTGTGGCAGGCAATGTTCACACAAATCAACAATTTTTAAACTGAGAAGAGAGGTAGTATGCTTTAACAGACATATCGCTAGCTTATGAATTAAGAAAAATCTGATTTCAAGTCTCATTTCTGACATATCACATGATCATAGGATCATGGCTTCAAAATTGGAACATACTTTAGAAGTCATCTCATCCAACTCTCTCATTTTTAGATGGGAAAACTGTGCACCTAAATGGTTAAGTGACTAGGCTAGAGTCATAAAGCTAGAAAGTGACAGAGTTGAAATTTGAACCCCAAATTTCTGACTCGGAAGCCAGCAATCTTTCTACTTGACCATACCATCATGAGAAACTCATTTGACGTCTTAGTAGCCCAGGCAACTCTCTAAAATTCTAAATTAGAGACAAAGAAGGAATTGCCAACACAGAAGAAATCATGGGTCTAGAGATATGTATTAATGATGGAGATATGTATTAATGGCAGAGATCTGTAATACATGTGTTTGTGATGCACATATTTATTTATACTTATAGGTACATATACAGTAATAATTCACATTTATATCGCACTTTAAGTTCTGAAAATGTTCTCTTCACAACAAACACTGCTAACAACATTTATAAATAGTTTCTGCAAATATTATTACCCCTGTAAAACCGATGAGGAAACTGAACCACTAAAAGGTTAAGTGACATAGTTACTGTAAGTGATCATGGAGATATTTGAATGTGTTTCACCATGCCTTCCACTAATTCACATAGCCATGTTGTCTCCTTGCTGTTCAGAAAATAGTAGTGATATAGGAGAAGTCTATAATTTGGCTCCCACCTCTAAACATTTCTGTTATTAAATACTGCAGCACTAAAACTTTCTTCTAGCTGCTGATTTTTTTAAAGAAGAAAACTTTTGCCAATCACTTAGAGTACAATTTCAAGAGAACTGTGTCACACTATGAGTGCAGTCAAAATCATTTTAGAAAATTAATTTACCAATATCATTAAATTTGGAGGAAACTTCTCCCCTTAAAATAGTTCATATTAACAGAATTTGATGTGCTCTGTCTTAGGATCATTTGCACATTAATATTTGGGAGAGATGAAGGGACCGAATAAAGAGTGAAAATGGCTCTGCCTACTGGTCAGCATAGATGGCTAGGTGGCCAAGTGGATAGAGTGCCAGGCCTACAGTGAGAAAGAATCCTCTTCCTGAGTTCAAATCTGGCCTAACATGCTTACCAATTGCGACTCTGGGCAAGTCACCTAGCCCTGTTTGCCTCAGTTCCTTATTTGTAAAAAAGGAAGTGGCAAACCACTACAGTATCTTTGCCAGAAAAACCTAAATATGGTCAGGAGGTCAGGCATGACTGAAAAACAAGTAAACAGCAACAAACATTGGTCAGCATTGGCTACTTGACCTTGACTTAATTTAGAGTTGATTCTTTTTCTTTACCTCCACCCAGCTTCTCCTTGAAAATAACTCACACAATGATGAAGTAATACCCTGGTCTTATCAAGATTGCTCTCAAATGGATAACAAATATCCAGTGGGTACTTCCTTAATTACTTGGTCTGAAAAATTTCTGCCTCAGGGGCATTCTCAGCTTCTTAATTTAGTTACTTCAAATGGTTAGAAAGATTCCTGTAGGCATAGAGACTAACTGATGAAAAAGGAATAGGAAGAAGCTTTATGATATAATTAGAATTATGTTAAATATTGAGGGTCAGACACTTTGTGCAGCCACTTCAGGGACTTCAACCCCAAGGAGTTAATAGGTATCACTGACAGCTGTCTAGTAGTCATCCTTTTCCAACAAGTGAAATTAATTCGCTAGTAGGGGTAGGTGATTCTCTTGGTCCTGGAATCTCTTTAGACATGGAAACTCCTTCTACTAATGCAAGTAAGCACCTGCTCACATGGCTCTGTGTCAGAGACCAGACTTGAATTTTGGTCTCAGTATTTTTGGGTCTGTCTCCCTATCCACTACCTCTGTGTTTTTAATCCAACAAGGGATACTTAGAGATTTCCAACTGGGATCTTTATTGGTCTCAAAAACATCTTGAATTTGCATACAATACTCACTTCAGTTTAAGATTCTAAATGTAGAGAGACTATGGAATTAATTAAGGCATCAATGAGCATTTATTAAGCACCACTTTGTAGAAGTCACTATGCTTTGAACTGAGGGAGGGATGAAGAAATTTAAAAAAACATGTAAACTCTTATAAAACTTATATTTTCTAAAAAGCATTTGGATGAAGGCTAATTACTAATACCTTCCCTGTAGTCTGGGCACAAATTCGTATCAAAAACAATGGAGAGCAATATCATGTCAGAGCAAAGGGAGTCACTAGAATCTTTGATGTCAGGAATGACTCCAGGATGATTCAATTCAACAAATATTAAGCACATACTAAATATCACATACTTATCTTTGACATGAATCATGATATAAAAAAAGCATTTCGAATTTGCAGTCAGAGGATTTGGATTTGAAACTCTGCTCTGTTAACTAATACACAAGAGACTTTGGGAACATAGCTTCAATTATCTGGGCCTCAATTTCCCCACTAGTAAATAAGATGATTTGAATAGAAGATATCTCAGGTTACTTCTGGCTCTCATTTCTACTACCCCTGGTAAATTGTCTTCCAGTTCCTGTGTGAAGACCTCCAAGGATGGAAAATTCACTGACGCTCAAGGCAAACCATTTGAATTTTAGACAGCTCTATTTGTTACAAAGGTGCTCCCTCCATTTGTATTGAGCTGAATTCTGCCTCTTTGAACTATACATTCTGGGATAAATTAACTCTAAGCTCTGAAATTCAAGAATGTGCTGGCAAATACTGTTTCTCATAGAGAAAGATGCCTTAAACACTTAAGAGGCTGTTTAGTATCTTTTATATCAAATTGCTTTTGCAATACAATGAAATGATGAAATGTGATGAGTAAGAGTTCAAGTAATAAACCACATGGATTAAATGTCTCTCAAAATACTAACAGATTAGAAAGTGAAGAGGAAAACTTTAAGGTGGAAAGAACAAAGGAAAATGTCACTGCAATTGACCAAGACTAAAATCTGAAAAAATAGTTTAAGACATGTTGCTGAACTAAATGTGCTTCCAGTTTCTTTCAACCCTAATTAATGCACCACAGAAGTAGAACTTTAATTAAAATAGAGGTTGGGGACAGAGCCAACATCCAGCTAGATGGGAAGTGGGGTAGCAAGGCTGTGGATTTACTGACTTAAAAGCTATTGAACCAAAGCTTTAAGGCACTGGAAATAGCCTAGTGATTTGTAACGGCCTAAAGTGCAGGATCACAATGTTATGAAAAATGCCTCCACCCTACTGAGAACATGTCCTCCTATCTGCCCTTGGCACCTCCATCAACCAGAGTCTATGGATCAGCTTGAAAAATAGAAAAAAAAAGCCCTTAAAGCATCTATAACAGTAACTTACACATGATCACCACTAAATAAAACACAAGGAAAAAAAATAAATGTATGAATGAATATGTTGGTGAAGGACTATTGAACATTATA